>NC_133618.1:32435054-32687554 GCF_048593235.1 Sminthopsis crassicaudata | reverse complement strand
CACAGACACAGACACAGAGACAGAGACACAGAGACACAGAGAGAGAGAGAGAGAGAGAGAGAGAGAGAGAGAGAGAGAGAGAGACAGAGAGAGACAGAGAGAGACAGAGAGAGAGACATAGAGACAGAGACAGAGACAGAGAGAGAGAGAGAGAGAGAGAGAGAGAGAGAGAGAGAGAGAGACAGAGAGAGACAGAGAGAGACAGAGAGAGAGACATAGAGACAGAGACAGAGACAGAGAGAGACAGAGAGAGACAGAGAGAGAGACATAGAGACAGAGACAGAGAGAGAGAGAGAGAGACACACACAGACACAGACACAGAGACAGAGACACAGAGACACAGAGAGAGAGAGAGAGAGAGAGAGACAGAGAGAGAGAGAGACAGAAAGAGAGACCAGAGGCGAATTACAGCCCAGACAGAAGACTCCTGCAGCTGCCCGTCGGTGCTGGCCCAGAGGCACACAGCTGGTACCGGGCAGAAGTACAGCCAGGATTCAGAGCCAGGACCCTATCCATGAACCCTATTCCCCCGACCTCCCCCTCTCTTCTCTCTAACCTCCCAAGATCTGCCCAATCGGTCTAACAGGCCACTCAGAGACAGGGGGCATCAATCAGGAAGGCCCGAGTTCAAGGGTCCCTCGTGGCAGGACCTCCTCCTCGTGCTTCTGGGACCCTGAGCACAGTGACTCGGAAGCCCACAGCGGGCTCACACGGGCTGGGGGATGGGAAGCCCGTATCCCCCTACCAGGGATGCTCCACTCAGCCTTCCCCACCCAGCTCTCGGTCACCGTGGTGGGACTAGCCCCCGGGAGGGCGACTCTTCTCCGAATCCCAGCCCCAAGGTTCCGATGTGGAAAAGACTTGGGAGTTCATTCAGTCCGACCTCCTCAGGCTCCGGAGCAGGAAGCTGAGGCCTGCAGAGAAGTCCCACGCTCTGGCTGACAGAAGGAGAACTGAATAAAGGACCCCTAGGTGGCAGCCTAACACTGGCTCTGGGTTCAAATTCCACCTTTAACACTAATTGTACATCCATGGGCAACAACAGCAATAGCAGCTAACATTTACATAGCATTTAAAAGATTCGAAACACATATTTTTTATTTGATTCTGTTAAAAACCATGGGAGGTAGGTGCCTTTATTAGTCCCATTTCACAGATGGGAATACTATCTTTGAGAAGTTAAGTGCAAGATGTCTGAAGCAGGACTTGAACTCGGATCTTCCTAGCTCAAGTCCGGCACTCGACCCCCAGCTGCCCTCCTTTGAGCTTGGCGTGTAAGACGCCTTTGCCCCTAGAACTTTGACACTGGAGCGATGGGTGACTGTCCCGCGAGGCGAGACTTTAGCTCGGCTGCCATCTCCTAAAAAAGGGCCGGGCCGGTTCCCCCAGTTTTCAGTCTTGTCTTGCCCAGCCTGCCTGACACCTCGTTGCACTTACTATCCATATGCATGTGTTTTGGAGAAAGAAACGGGAGACCCCAACAGTCCTGGAAGCCCCGGCTTGTCGCCGTGGACGAGAATCAGACACAGCTGGACAGTAACACGTATGGTTCTCCTTCCGGTGGACGACTTCCTCTCCCACGGCCCGCGTTCTAGCCCATCGTAGGGGCTTAGTAACTGCTCCGAGGTTGGATGGAGTTTTTGTGGGCCCGCAAACAACGGCCCGGCCGTGCTGATCCGCTAATTTAGGAACGAGGAAAAGGAAAGCTCGGAAAAGGGGTTTCTGAAAAGAGAGGGGGAGACGGCACCAGAAAGGTGAGCCAGAAAAGGGGGAACTTTTTTTAAAGCCTTCTGAAGCGGTCCCGTGGGCAGCCAGGCCGTGGGCAGCCAGGCCGTGGGCAGCCAGGCCGTGGGCAGCCAGGCCGTGGGCAGCCAGGCCGTGGGCAGGCACTTCTTGCCGCCATATTGAGGCCATAAAGTTTTCCAACTGGGCGCATTCCAGGGAGATTAGCACAAGGCCCGGGCTGGCTACTGCCTGCAGTCCCTCTCCCTGGCTCCCTCCCTTCCTCCCAGAGCAGGCGGGCGGGCAGGCCGGGCCATGAATGGGACTTTTAACTCGGTCCCTTCTCCCCACCGGAGTGCCTCACACACAGTACAATGCTCCCCGCTGTTTGCCCATTAACCTCCCATTTGCCAGACAGCTTCTCCCCAGCTAGGGATTAGCGCCCCCCCCACTCCCCCGCCCCAATTCAAACAATAATCCCCTGGCTCCTCCAGAGGAATTCCAAAAGGCTTAGGGACAATAGACCCAGGACAACAGGCCCATGGCTGCCCTCCCCTGTATTAATCACTGTGCGGGGCCATTTCTGGAGGAGCTAGCAGAGTCGTAGACATTCTATCTGGAATCATAGTAACGGCTTGTTTCTGGTCCCGTTCCCTCCCAAGGGGAAGAATGATGGATAAGGGCTCCCCCCCCAAACAATGGGGTGACAGAAATACCCACCCCTCCCCCTCTGCTGACATTCATTCTGACCCTATTTTTGCAACTGAACTTGGGCCCTGAACCCCTCCCGTCCAGCTCTTGGGCCAAATGCTTTAAGAGGGAGAAACAAAAATGGCAGACGTGGAAAAATGAGAGCCGGGGGGTGAGAAGACAGGGCCCGAGATTTGTCAGCCTGGGAGAGACTGGACCCCCCCCCCCCCTACTGTGAGCGTCTCTTTTTCCAAAGAAGTAAACTGAGTTCCCAGAAGACCACGGGGTTACAGCTGTATAATTCAGAGATCTGGAGGTAGAAAGTGCCTCAGAAGGCACCCAGGCCAACCCATTTAATAGCCTTAAATGGCACCTTTGATGTAAGTAAAGAATTTACATTTCCCAGCTCTAGGTAGTTTGCAAAGTACCTTATATCTAGGATCACATTCTACGTGAACTCTTCCCTGACACCCCCCCCAGCGACCATTGCCTTCCCTCATTTGATTTCCATTTATTTTATTTACTCCTATTTGCGTGTTTTCCTCAGTGGTCCCGGTTGTTTTATTACCCACTCCTCATCTTGTGTTCTTATCCGAGACCGCGTATTCTTCCGGAGAAATGTAAGATCCTTCAGAACAGGGCCGGCGCGATACAACGAGCCGATGGGGAAAGTGAGACCCGGGAGATGAGCGCCCCAAAAGCCGTCACAAGCCGCGAAGCCAAGTGCTCTGAGTGTCAGGGCATATTGCTGGAGCTCACACAGCTACGGCCGGGGAGGAGGCAGGCGAAAATCATGGTTCTCCCCAAGTGCCCCAAACGTCCCCTCAGACTCGGCCAAAAAAGACGCTCGTAACCAGTACCGGAGCAGCCACTAATGGTTCTTGAATCCGGGCACTGAGTCCCGTCATCCACTCAACAAACAGTATAGAACGCAAAGAAGCTTGGATAAGAGACATTCCTGGCTGGCTTGGAATTTATAACTGAGTAGTAAGAGGAAATACAATCACAAATAATTGTGCTTTCCAGGAATCATCAGGCTGCTCAACTATATATATATATAGTCAGCAATGAAAAGACAAACCTTTATCGAGGACCTACTATGTGCTGCTATGCTAGGTGCTAGGAATAGATAGAAAATAGAAAAAAAAAAAAAAAAGGCCTGTTACTCCTTCCAGAACTTCCTACTCCGCTACCAGGACACAGAAGGTAGTGCCAGGCACATAGTAGGTACTTAATTTAGATGCACTATAATATACAAATCATATCTTATGTGGAAATACAATATACACATGAGAATTGTCTAACCGTGGCGGGAGGGAATCAGGAAAATGCTCTTGAAGGAGGACACAGGAGACGGGACTTCAAGGGAGTGGAAGGTTCCAGGAATTAATCATTCATTCCACAAACAGTCTAAGAAAGAATTAAAATATTATGTTGAGTCCAAGAAAGGTTTTTATTGACCGGAGAAGGTGTGATGGGCACTCCTGTTGGGCTTTAATGGAAAGGCAGGAGATCAGAACACAAAGGTGGGGGTGGGGACAGGGGTGGATGACATTCCCAGGAAGAGCCTGAGCAAAGACATCCAGACAGACAAAAAAACCGATAGGTTTTTTGGGATTCAGAAGACAACTGGTGTACTTAAAAGGCAGAATGCACGATGATTAAACTTCATTACTATCATCATCACCACGGCCACCACCATTATCATCATCATAAAGCATTTATTGAGCACATACTGATTAATGAGATTAAATAAAATGAATCAAAATATGCAGAGTTCTGCACCCAGGCTCCCCCTCTTCCAGAGGAAGTATGCTAACCTTTAAGGCCATGACTGGCCAAAGCATGGTGGTCATAGATCAAAAAGGACTTCAAGGGTCATCTAAGTGATAATATAATTTAATTTGATGTCATCTAATATTTATTTAAATTATATATTAAAATAAAATTAATGAATATCATAAAATGACAAATTATATTAAGATTATTTAAATTAAAATTTCTTTAAAATGAATTGAAATTAAAAATTTTTATATCATCCCTGTAACTTTGTCATATAAAAATCACTATACATAAGATATTTTATGCAACTTATAATAAGGAAAATGAGGCTTAGGGAGAAGGGACATATGCAAGGTCACACTCTTAATAAACAGAGCTAGGATCCCAACTCCCAGATCAGTACCTCGATCACTGCCAAACGTGGTTTCATCTGAGCTTATTTGGATGCAACTTATCCCGGAAATGGTGCAGGAAGAGGGGGCACATGGAAGGAAGCTGGATGGCATCTAACGGGGGCAGGGGAGGCCTTTTTGAGAATGGAGAGACTTGGGCATCATTGCGGGTGGTGGGGATGGCTCAATGCATAGGGAGAGGAGGAGGAGATGGAAGTTCTTGCACAGACTCATGGGTGCTGCCGTTAGAACCAGTTATTGCCAAGGAGTTCATCCTCCCTTCCCCAATGGCAGCATTTCTCCATTGTCCAAATAACCCCTAATGGGACTTACTCTGGTTAAGAGGCTAAAGACAAAGCAATGGCAGAACCAAGACCAGAGTAACTTGAGGGCAAGGACGCCCTTCCTGGCTTCTACTTAACTCCTCAGAGCTTCGCACAGTAGCCAGCCCATAGTAAGAAAGTGATCCAACTTGTCCCATCCTCTTCCATCCTTATCTTATCCTAACAACCAATCTTCCCTCTGTCTAGCCTCGTAAGCACATACCATTACAGGGAAGCAGATTTTGAAATGAAACAATCTGACATTTAAAGAACCCTTTAAGTCTCTGTTATCTCACTTGATCCTCAAAATCACCCTGGGAAGCAGATATGTTGGGGATCAAAAAAGCCCATTTCACAGATGAGCCAACAGGCTCAGAGGAGAACGCACTTGTTCACGGTGACACCGCCGGTGAGTAGAGACTTTGAATCCTGCCCTTGTTGTCTTCAGAGCCAGCCCTCTCTCCCTACCATGGTCTGCCACCTTCTAGAAGTTTAAAATCACTTCATCCATTAAGGAGCTTTAATACACGTGTTCACAGGAAGACCTCGTTAATATTGGCTCTTCCCCCATTGGTGGTACAAGTTCATAGCAGACAGGATCTCGAGAAGGATTTTTAAAGCTGGAGGGTCTCTACCCTCTCCACCACCACTAAAGGCCAGAGAGCTTACAATTGCTCCACTACTTAGGTCACGAGCCATCCATGCTCATTATTTTACAGGCTATTAAATCACACTCACCAAGTGTTGTACCAAAAACCCACGACGGGCAGGTATTGGGACAGGGACGAGGGAATCAAAGACAAAAGTGAGCATCCCTGCCCTTGAGGACCTTATGCTCTGTTGGACAGAGAGCAGGCCCCTCTGGTCCATTAGCTTTATTTCTGTTCCTTTACTTTCCTCAGTCTCCCATCTTTGACCCAACAGTTTGAGGGTCCCAGAAAGTTTTGGAGAAGACAGAATGTGAGGGTCGTGATGAGACGGGGAAGAGAATCACAAGAATTACAGGTCAGGAGTCATAGTAAGTGGTTGTTAAAAGTTCCCATACACGTGGGGACATTAAGGACTCGGCCGAGTCCTGGGTAATCTTTCTCTGTGTCTCCCGCACTCAGCACGTAAGTATTAATGGCTGCTTCTTGGCTTACCTCTGGTCAGAGATACGTGGCTGGAGACTTGAAAACTGAGATAAGACTTATCTCAAGAAGGTCTAGGTGTGTATCAATGGGGGTCCGCTGTTCCAATTGTGGGTAGTCGGAGACAGCTAAGTGACACAGTGGAGTGAGGAAAGCTGGAGTGTAAATGATCCCTCAGGTCCTGTATGATAATGGACCGGTAACTCAATTTTCTTAAGCCTCAGTTTCCTCATCTCTAAAATGGGAGTATTACCAGCATTTCCCTCCCAGGGCTGTTGTGAGGATCAAATGAGGTAACAGTTGTAACACTTTTTGTTACCTTTTGTTAAACAGTTGTCATATTCTGGAAATCATATGCTGCTACCTGAGCTGGTGGTTCTTATGCTTTGAAAGCAGGACCCTTTAAATTCTGAAAAATTACTGAGAATCCTCCAAAGAGTAGCCGTGGGTTGTATCTATTGATACCCACTATATCGGAAAAGAAAACCTCGGCACTGTGAACGTCACAGACCCCTGGGAGAGTCTCAGAAATGAGCGAATGTGGTACAAAGTAACAGCAAGAGTGTGCGATGATCAGCTATGACAGACGTGATTCTTCTCAGGGGTTCAGGGATCTAAGGCATTCCCAATAAATTTTGAATGGAAAACACCACCCGCATCCAGAGAGACAACCATGGAGCCTGAATGTAAATCAGTACATGCTCTGTTCACTTTTTTTCTGAATTTTTTTTTTCCTCTTGTGGTTTTTCCCTTTTGTTCTGATTATTCTCTCCCAATAGGAGTCATATGGAACCATGTAAAAAATAAATGTACATGTATAACAAAAAAAGTTTTCCATGTAACTGGGGAAAATAAGGAAAAAATTAAATATATATATATATATATATATATATATATATATATATATATATATACACATACAACCTTAAGTTAGAAATATGAATATATTCAAAGGAGTAAGCAACTGAGGGAGTCAGGAAAGGCTTCCATATAACAGATGCTGCATGAGTTTATGCCTTAAGGAAAGCAGAAATCCCTTAAAGAAATCTATGCTGGGTGGCTAGGAGGCGCAGTAGATATGAACACTGGCTGTTGAGTCAGAAAGACCTGAGCTCAAATATGGTCTTAGATATTTGGCACTCGGTAGCAGAGTGATCCTGGGCAAGTCATTGAACCCTCACTGCTTTGTTAAAAAAAATCTATGCTGCTTGCAAGATTTTGAAGGAACAACAAAAGCCCCATAGAGGTCATTTAGTGAGCAGAAACCCTATAAAAAGAGCTACCACCAGGTGGTGTCTGATTAGTGAAACCCAAGCATGGGGATGGAGAGCCATCCAGTGGAATTTGCGATTTAAAAAAGTCAACAAGTTCAGACCCCCTCAACTCTAAGATAAAGAAACTGAGACCGAAAGAGGTCATATGACTTGCTCATGGTCACTTAGATAAAAAGCAGTAATGCTGTGATTTGAACCCAAGTCCTCTACTGAAATTTCATGCTTCTTCCACTATACCATATTGTCTCTTGTATACAGCAAGACAAATAGTCACCCATGAGTTACAATTATTTATTACGATAATTTGTTATTACATAACATTATACTGTACCATAACATAATATTATAACATAATATTATATTATCATAAATATAATATGGTATTATATAGTATATTATATTGTACCATAATATATCACAATATTATCATAAAATTTAATGTTCAATATAACTATTTAAATTTACTAATGTTAACAATATCAGAACCAAAGTTAATAAATTAATATAATATTAAAATATTTAATATTAATACAATTATTGCAGGTTTTAAAAGGGGGTAGAAGATAAGCCTTGATCTACCTACAGACCAGTGAGTTTTCAAAAACAACCCTAATTTTATTTTTAAAGGCCTCCTAAAGGAAAGGTTGGTTCCTTTTAACTTTCCCTCTGTCACCTAACACTTATTTCAAGCCATTTTCAAACTTCCATGATCTCTCATCTTTGATCTGGCGCAGGTAGCAAGTCAATCCCTACTTTATCTTTCAATGTGACCTTTCTTCACATCCTCCAATAAAGCTTTACAGGAGGTCAACTCAAAGAGAGAGGGGCCTTGCTTCTTCCCTTCTATGGACATTTTATGAATACCAGTGAAACACATGAACACCCCAGCAGTCATTCCAGTCATTTCCCAGACAAGCACCCCCACCCCGAGGATGTCCTTGAGAAGTTTCTGAACGATTTTTCTATGGTAAACCACCTCAGACTTCTCACAACCCATGTGGGGTTCTCCATTATTCTTTAGATAAACCCAAAAAAAATTCTTTTAAGAGTCTGGAATACTAGATTTGTAATGTATATCACCACAGGAAAAGTGGGAATGTTAAAAACACAAGCCTTTATCTCAGCAAGACTCCCACCCAAGAAAAACTCTGTAGAACCCTTCCTATCCCTCCAAAGAAGCTCACTTCCCTCTTCCTTTGTAAACTGTGGATCCAGCTGATTGACCGTCTGCGGGGGTTGCCCAAGTTGTATTGGATCAATCCTACGGGCCATTCTCCCAACTAAGTGTATGGTCTGAACAACACGCACATCTCATCCATTTGATTTTTCCTAGGAAGATAGTTACGCTGAATTATCCTAAGGAAGAACAAACCTCAACTGGAGTTAACATGGGGTTATCAGAACTCAAGAGACCTTGGAGGATTTAGGCCTTGATAAGAAACCTGTCTTTCCTGTCGGCTGACACTGGATGGCCTCCAAGACAGAGGAGGCTTACCTTTGGTGAGCTCGTGGATTTCCAGCTCGTAGATGTGAAGAATCGGAAAGTTTTCAAACAAGGCTGACTTTATTGTTTCATTGTTCAAAGAATCATGTATGATTCTGATATATTCATGGGATGCATCTTGTTGGAAAATAGCCATTAAAAGTGAATATTAGGATAAAGATACTAAATTATTTATTTTATATTTATTTACTGTATGATATAGGAAATACCTCCCCTTCTCTGGGTTGCTCTGAACAGCTTTTTATAGGGTCTGCCCGTAATTATTTCGCACCCAGCTGTTCCTAATTTATTTATTTGAGGCTACTCCCTCTATGTGAAAGATATAGACCAGATTCTTAAAGGGGTCAGACACCTTAAGCCCATCCAACTAAACAAGACGAGGTTTAAACAAAATTAAACAGGTTTTTTCACAGCCTCACTCAAGGAATTGTGACATGTTTAATATTTCATAATTGATTTCAATACCAGTATAAATCATAATTGATTTCAATGCAAGTATAAATAAATATAAAAATGAATTCAATTCTTCTGTGTGTGTAGATGTAGGGTTTTTTCCTTGGGGTGTGTGTGGGATGTTCCCTTTGGAGGAGGGAGCTGTTATAAAAACTTATTAAGTCACCTGTCATTATGAAGGAGTTTTTGATTAGTTGTATGGGCGTGTTTTTCAAGAGTACCTCCCCCTAACTTGTTTCTAAGAGATCTCTAGAGTTGATCTCTGGGGAGGAGAGTAGTTTAAAAATTTTTTTTTATTAATGACTTCTGTTTTTAGATCTAAGTAATTTCTGGAAATAGCCCACCCAATGAACAAAGGAAAACACTTAAGCAAAAATAAATATACAGTAATCTTCTCTGATATAATGTGTCGCCTTCCTGATCCATAATCCCTCATCTCTCTAAGGAAAATGCAAGTTCTTATAATCAATGTGCTTTTGAAAGATAATTCCATTCCTAAACACCATCCTTCACAGAAAGTGAGCACCTGCTAGGGAAACTATAATACTGGAAAAACTAACTAAGCAATTATCTGTAAAATGCTGTGTCTTCAAAAACAGGGCAAAAGAGTTCTTCTGCAAACAAAGCTTTCTGCTGACCCTTTTATGACTCAGTTTCCCTTTCTGTAATAAAAAGAATCCTACTGGCAATGATTCTCAAAGAGAGAAGAACCAGAATAAATCATGAATTCCTTTGGATCATCACAAGAAAGTCAACAAGGGAGCATGATTTCCTGAAGTTTGGTAAGAGATGGTCTTTCTTGTGATGGAAAGTGCCATCCATTCCCAGAGAGAAAACTATGAAGACTGAATGTGGTTCAAAACATAGCGTTTTCACCTTTTGTTGTTGTTTATTTGCTTGTTTTTTTTTCTTTTTTCCTGTTTTTCCCCCATTTGAACCAATTTTTCTTTTGTGCAGCATGACAAATATGGAAATATGTTTGGAAGAAAAGCACCCATTTAACTCATATCAGATTGCTTGCTGCCTTGGGGAAGAGAGAGAAGAATCTGGAGCATAAAGTTTTGCTGAGATGGATGTTGAAAACTACACTTGCACGTATTTGGAAAAATGAAATACCATTAAAAAGAGAGAGAGAAGTGGTCTTTGAGGCTAATGGAGAGGCCGGCCTGACAAAGTCAAGCTCAGATTCTTTACTTTTCTGGCCTGTTTCCTAACCATGTCCCGCCCCATCCTTTACCCCTTGCCACAGTTTTCGAAGAAGCATCTAAAAGGTAGCATCGTGGCCGGCTCTCCCTCCATCCCTTCCTCAAATCGACCCCCCAGCTTGGGCATTAGGCAAGCAATGTGGAAGGAAAGTACGGCCTGGCCGGAGGCCAACGTGCAAAAACTGGGAGAGAAGGCTTGCTCCACCCTGGGCTGGGCTACAGGGAGGAAATGACTTTTGTGAGGGCTCCGTGCCCAGGAGCCCTGGAGGTGACACAGAGCTCTCAGCCTCCAGAAGAGATTGCAGAGCCCCCGAGGAAATGGAGTTCACCTGGTCACCCTGCCAAGACGAGAAGACACGCTTGGCATTCACATGGGGCCTGGGAGCAAACTCGCCTTTTCCTGGCACATGTCAACAGTATGGAAAAGCAGCCCTGGGGATAAGGAGAAAGGAGAGGGGGAGAGAGAGGGAAGGAGGGAATGAGAAAGAGAGGAGAGAGAGAATACAGAAAGAGGAGAAAAGAAAGAAGGGGGGAAGTGAGACGAGAGAGAGGGACAGAGAGAGGGAAGGAGAGAAAGACAATGACAGAGACAGAGAGGGAGAGAGGAGGGGGAAGGAGAGAGATAGTGACAGAGACACAGAGAGAGAATAGAGAGAAAGACAGAGAGAGAGGAAAAGAGAGAGAGACAGTAAGAGAGAAGAGAGACAAAAAGAGAGAGAAAAAAAGAGAAAGAATAGAACAGAAACAGAGGGAGAGACAGAGGGGGGCAAGAGGAAGAGAGACAGAGAGATTGAATGAGAGAGACAGAAAGAAGAATAGGAGAGAGAGAGAGAGGAAAAGAAAAAGAGAGATGGAGAGTGGAAGAGAGAGGCAGAATGAGAGAGAGAATAAGCGAGAAGAATACTGAGAGAAGAATAAGAGACAGAGAAAGAAACAGGAAAAAGACAGGAAAAGAGAAAAAGAAGGAAGAAAAGAAGAAACAGACAGAGAGAATGAGAGAGAGATGGAAAGAGACAGAAAGAGATAGAGAGAAGAAGAAAGACAAACAATAGGAGAAAGAAAAAGAAACAAAAAGACAAAAGAAAGAAGAGAGAAAAATATAAAGACAGAAAAAAGATAAAGAGAAACAGAGACACAGAGAAAAAGGGAGAACTGAAAGGAGGGAGGGAGAAAGGGATAGAGAGAGAAAGAAGCAGCAGCAAATGCTGAAGTCTGGAGGAGACAGAACCCACAGATCTTTAAAAGATTCTGTTTCTCTGGAGAATCCCCATTTAGGGCCCTTCATTCTACTCTCCAAGGTATCCCAAGATAAATCATTTTACAGCCCAGGTCATCATCAAGCTGGATTCCATCCTTCAGCAGCTGTCCTTCCTGATGGGCGTCCCAAAGAAAGAGATCACCACCAAAATCCAATTTTCCAACTGAGCTAAAAACGCCTTGCCCTGCAAATGATTGGAAGCCAGCCTGGTACTGCCTCACTCTACTTGGGAAGGAAAGGAGGGAGGGGAACAAAAGGGGAAGCAAAGCAAAGCAAAGCCTGTGGTCCCCTTTCCCCTACTCAGCTCTCTCCGGATTTCTCGGGAGGAAAGGAGGCAAGTCAGTCAACAAGTATTTATGAAGCGCCCACAGGATTGCAGATTGGAGAGGATACACATGGCTGCTGGACTGGCCCCAGAGCGGCTCTCATTCCTGGCAGTTAAAGAAAAATGAATCTTCAGGCCAGGTCTGTTAAGGAGGAGGAAGAGGAGGAGGAAGAGGAGGAGGAGGAGGAGGAGGAGGAGGAGGAGGAGGAGGAGGAGGAGGAGGAGGAGGAGGAAGAGGAGAGAATTCACAGTGAGCAAGGGAAAGATCACTGCATTTGGAGTGAAGGGTCCGGGGTTCAAAAGTCACGTCGCTGTGACCACTCGTAAAAATGAAAGGCAAGCTTGGAATCTAGGAAAGTCTGTGCTATAAATTCTTCCTTAGATGCTTCGTAGTTGTGCGACCTGGACAAATGATTTTACTTTTCTGTATCTCGGTTTCCTTTTCTGGTAACTGGAGACAATCAATAGGATCTACCTGACAGGGTCTTTGTGAGGATCAAAGGAGACATTGCTCTGTGGTGGTACTTGGAGGGCTGGGTTTGAAATCTTCCTGGGATGCTTACAAGCTTGTGTAACCCCCAAGAATGAGTCATTTAATCCCTCTTGGCCCTCAATTTTCTCATTTGGCAAACAGAAATAAGAATAACACCTACCTCTCCCCACAGTTATTGTAAGGATTAAATGAGTTAATATAAAGACATTTTGTAAACCGACACACCATCTAAATGCTCATTATGATGATAATTATTATTAAAGTGCTTTGCAAAACTTGAAGTGCCACATAAATACTATTATTGCCACGAGCACTGGCTGAGTTACTTTGGGGAGGTCACCTCAGCTCCACGACCCTGCATTCTAACGTGTGACATTCAGGGGTTGGATTAGATATCCTCGGAGGGCCCTGGCAAATCCTGCTTTTCAACTCCGGGATCTGATGCTATCGCTCATGTTGGGGTCTACACTGGAGCCAAGAATGCTTTTGGCTTTGTGCCGAGGCTTATTTACTCGGCTCTGCTGGGTCTACACCAAAGGGAATGGGTTGTTAGCCATTTGTGGGCAGCCCGATGGTCCCTGGGGACCACACTGGAGTAATAAAAACAGAGGGTGCTCAACCGCCCCTGAAACAGTCATCTCGAGCGGTGGGTGGGGGTAACGGCAGGATCCTCCAAACACTATGTGTGGGAATGGCGGAGGGGGGGGGGGGGGGGCGCTGCCCAGTGGCCTGGTGAAAAGAACACAGAGTTTTGGAGAAGTGAAAGGAGCTTTACTACTCATTAGCTATGTGACCAGTAGATGTCAAGGAACATCTCCACGGCCCGCCTCACTTCTGGAGCCCCGAGTCGCTGAACTAGCGGGGCCTCTGAAATTCCTCTCAGTTCTAAATTGATGATGCTATGATCCCCAGTGGGATAACCCAACCCGCCCAGCCCAGCCCAGTCTGGGGCAGAGGAATACGTTCGGTTTGCGGGCTCTCCCAATGTCCGGGCTGGGTCCACTCCATGCCTCCTGTGGACCGCCATCGTCCCCAGGATCATGTGGGTTCTACTACTGGGTCACTTGGCTTGCCCAGGTGAGCTTCTCTGGCGCCTGGCCAGGCTCCTGAGCGCTCCCTCTCCACTTTTCAGCTTCTCTTTATTTATGTGCTGCTGTTTCCACTCATGAGAAAGTAAAGCTTCCTTAAGGCAGGGATTTTCTTGTTTGTTTCTGTGGGCATTCGTGGCCCAGGGCCTAATATTTAGCAAATGTTTATCTTTTTTCTTCCCTTCCTCCCTCTCTATTCAGGTTCTGTCTCTCTCCCACTCTACCCCTCCCCAAACTGCAGGAGAACAGAGCAGGGATCTAGGCTCACTGTGACTATCTGAAGGCCTGGCGAGCTCACAGCTTGCAGAACTGGCTGAATGGCCGGGATGGATGGGGATGCTGAGCTAGAGCTGGGGAGCGGGCCTGCACATCCGTAGTTACTTCCCTACATTTGCAATCACAATTCCAGATTAAAACAAAGAAACAAATCCTAAATCCCCAGAACAGTCATCTTGAAAAGGCCCTCGTTGGCCAAGACCTCTGCCTTCCTCACGCCCCAGGAGTCTCCCACCAACCCTGGGAGGAGGCCCTCCTAAACTTCAGGGCCTTCTTTCTGACACCACCCCCAGTTTGTCCTGGAGACACAGCCTTTGCCCATGGCTGTTTGCTTTCTGACTCCTTCATTAAACTGAGAGCTCCTTGAGAGAAGGGGCTTTTTTTTTTTTTTTTTTTTGTATCTAAGTGCTTAGCACATAGTACCTGAAACACAGGAGGTGCTTAATAAATGTTAACTAATTGACAATAGATATTATGCCTGGCACATACTAGGTCTTAATAAATCCTGGTTAACTAATTTTAAATATGTTCAAAATATGGTAGGTGCTTCATAAATGCTGGATGACTGACTCTAGATATTATGTCCAGTATACAGTACATGATTAATAAATGTGGTTGACTGGTTTAGATGTGCCTGACACATGGTAGGTGCTTCATAAATTCTGGATGACTGACTCTAGGTATTATGTCCAGTACACAGTATGTGATTAATAAATGTGGTTGACTGACTTTAGTTATTTTGTCACATGGTAGGTGCTTCATAAATGCTGGATGACTGACTAGATATTATATCCAGTATACAGTACGTGATTAATAAATGCTGGTTGGCTGACTTTAGATGTCCCTGACACATGATAGGTAGTTCATAAAAGCTGATTGATTGACTCTAGGTATCATGCCCAGTACATAATGTGTGATTAACAAATTACCTATTGTTGTTAAAATTCCCATTTTACAGTTTTAGAGACTGAGGCAAACAGGGGCTAAATAATTTGCCCAGGTCAACCAGTTAGCCACATTTGAATTTAGGTCTTCCTGACTTCGGGTCCTGCAATCTACCCACAGTACCATTTAATTGTGTAGCAACCTTAAACTGCTATAAAATATAAGATGCTTTTATAATTAATCACAGGATGATGGCACTGGAGTGATCTGGGACCTTACACCATCAAAGTCAACCCCCTCATTTTTCACATGGGGAAACTGAGACCCAGAGGGATTAAGTGACTTGAGGATAGTAAGCAAGAGAGGCAGAAATGGAAGCCGGGTATCCTTGAACTTGGTCCAAAACTCTACTCCCTGAAGTCACACTCTGCCTCATCAAGTAAACAGAAAGGTCATAAAATTGATCAAATTTTAAATGAGATAAATATTTGGGGTTCACTAACAATCAGCATTTGGGAAGTCCTATTTTGTCTGGCTTTAACTTTTACAACAATACACTTTAAAAGCGACATCATTGAGGGATGGGTCCCTTTTTTCTCCTTTCAACAAACTAATAGCTTAATATTTGAGCAGACTAGGAAATAATGGGTTCCATGGTCAGTGTTTAGAGATCCCATATAATCTCATTACATTTACCAAGGAACAACTGGCTTCGGAGCCTTTTCTGTTTAAAATGCCTGTGCCTGGCTGAATGACCTGTATGGTTACAATTAGGGTCACTGCATCTGGGGAATTCATAACACCAGAGCGCGCCATCCCCTTCCCCCCACAATATGGCAGTTTTAGTAACAAATAACACATTTGGGGAATGCCATCCAAGCATGACACATGAGGGATCAAGCAATGTGAATTTGCATGTTCACAAAGGAATCCTATTCAGCATCGGCTAAAACGCCCGATCCCACAAAGCTCTAGCAGAGAGACAAGAGGAAACCCCGCCATAACTAAGCCCCAAATTGAAGGACAATTTTCAAATCCTACAACTTCGGCAGGATGTTAAATGTGGCCATTTGGAGGAGGATGACGATATTGGTCTGGACATCCTAAGAAAGCACAGAAGGACACGAGCATTTATCAAATCCCTACTGTGATTCAAAGACATTGTGTTAGGCACTTTGTAAACAATATTTCATTTAACTGAAGGCTGGTTTATCTAGTTTTTCTAACCTTCCAAATATTAGGGACTTTACTACTCCTTATGTCAAATGTCACATATGGAAAATGGGAGAGGGAAAAAATGGCCTCTAGCTGGGTTGAGATTTTTTTTAAAACCATGAATAGACTTTTTTTTTTTTGGAAGTGGGGGAGGTCCTCTGCACTTAGATAAGGGGAAAAATTACATCTTTATTTTTATTTCACCTCTAATGGAAAGTGAGCATTTCCTTTTATTATAAACAGAGGTAGCAAAACATTATTTGGAGGTTTCTATAGGTGTTACCCAGACCATCAAAAGCTGTGACCCACAAAACTTCTGATCAATGGTCTCTTCACCATCAGTGACTATGATGGTCAAACAGTCATGGAAACTGGGTTTCAAATCATGTCTTTGAATCCTTACCTGGGTAACCTGGCACAAGATACTTCAGCTTTCCAGATCAGACAAGAGGCACTCTAGAATTTCCCTCACATCTGAATATATGATCCTATGAACCTTGGGGGAAAGAGTGAAAAACAGGGGAAAGTCCCAGTTTTGACAACAATGTCTTCTAATAAGATATAGGAAGTTTGATTTTGGGGTCCTAGCTTGGAATAATTATGCCAATTTCATTGTGGGAAGAAAGCCAAAAAACCATTCTTCTACTTAATGTGTCATCCTTTTAAAGAGATAACTAGTTATATCAGGGGAGGGAAATGGAGCAAGAAGGATTGTTACCATAAAAAATTGAAAACATTTGGGTGGGTCCTCATGAAGAATCTTTATTCTTTATAGAGAGTACTTTTCCATGAACATGGAGTCTATTAAATAACTCATAAAATGACACTATATTTGCAATGATTCAGGCATACTAGGAAAAAAAAATGGAAGGTAACTTCTTGGCCCTGGGACAAATACAGATTCACTGTCATCATTATGTCATAAGACCACCAATGAATTGTTTTGGCAATGAAAGTAACTTTTTAAAAATCATATCTTTAAAAAGTAGTCATTAATTCCATCGAAAGGTCCCAACATGAGCTGGGCAAGAATGGTACTGTTTCTATTTGAGAACCAAACATGATTTGGTTCCATATAATGACAGGTTAGCCTTTCCATCAGAGAAGCAAAGGAACAATAATTCTCCTGTTGGATTTTTTACCTTCCATTCATCAAATTGACAATTATGGAAATGGTTAATGCTGGAATACCTTTAGGAAGACAGATGGTAGAACTGTGAATTGGTCCAATTATTTTGGAAATCACTTTGGAATTATGCAAACTATTCCCATGTTTTGATTCAGAGATCTTCACTACTTGTCACGTAACACAAAGAGATCGAGAAAATAAGAATGTTTCTACATAAAACAATATTAGGAGCAGCGTTTTTGCCTTTCTTTATATTCCCATGACTTTGCACAGTGTCTAACACAGAGTAAATGCCCATTAAATGATAACTCAAGTTGATAATAGCCCCCCCCCATGGAAACAAAATGAGTAAATTATTGATTGAAAAAAATGTGACATGTGAAAGTCCCAGAGTGCTATTATATGAAAAGAATGAAGGAATATAGGGAATTCAGAGAAAAATGGGAAGACATAATAATAACAGCTAGCATTTGTACATCATTTAAATGTTGCTAAGGACTTCACACATCAAATCTTATTTGACTTGTATGAAGTAATGCAACTTGAAAAAAAAAACAAGAACTGAATAAAAAACAACAAGATTACAATAAATTAAATGACAACACTAAAAAGTGGTTAATTGTGATTAACCATCTGTGACCTAAAGAACTGATAACAGAACTCTCCATTTTTCCACTCAGAAAGGTGTGTGTATGTATGGGAGATTACAGAATTGTATCTGTCTAAATGAAGCCCAAGATGGATTTGCACTCTGAACAACAACAAACAACAACAACAACAACAACAACAACAACAACAACAACAACAACAACAACAGATAGGAACCTTTTGTCAACAGAATCTATTTAATTTTTTAAAAAAATTTTTTTTGCTACAAGAAAAGCTCATTTAGGAATGGAGCCAAGGGCAAAACCAGCATGATTGGTATAGTAGAAAGAACATCTGACCTGAAGTCAAGGAGAGTTGAATTTGAATCCTGCCTCAAAAACCTACTAGCCATGTGTCCTGGGCAGCTCACCTGCCCAAGGGGAGAGATACAAGAGATGTTAGCTGATTGGGAGGGGGATAAGAAAAGTCTTAACAAGAGATTGGGTATGGATAGAGAGGGAAGAAGCTCTTGACAATTGACTGGATATGGGGAAGGCACGAAGGTTCTTGACAACTGATTGGACATGGGGAAGGAGACAAGAAAAGTCTTATTAATAGGCTGGGAATGGTTGGGCAGACAAGAAGGGTCTTGATAACTGATTGGACATGGCTAGGGAGGCAAGAAGGATCTTGAGAATTGATTGGATATGGCAGGAACTGGAAGAATGACTCAGAGGTTGAGAAGCTTGCTGACTGAAAGGACGATTGTAATCTCAACTTTTCATCTACCTAAAATCAATATAAAAAAGGGTAGTTCCTGAAGCTTTGATTCGATTGGAATAGGGATTCTCAAATGAGGGAACCTTCCATTGTAGATTGGTACCTTCCCTGCAACTTACAATGTAAGGGAATTGTTTTAATTAATTTTTAAAAAATCATTGCATGTCAAATGTGGCTCTTCCTGAAAGAAGGCTTAAGGTAACACTTAACCTTGAAAAGCCCAGGAGCTTCTAGGGGCTGAAATTTCACTCTGCCCACATGTGTGAAAACATCTGTCATCTCTCCATTCCACAGGCAGACCCAAAGCTTCCTCCATGGACCAATCGGCCGCCTGTTCCATTCCATGTCAAAGTGACCTCGCCTCGGGATTAAGGTAAAAGCTCACACCATCTACACCCTCTCACAGCCAACTCAGCATGGATGGCAGGATTTCCCCCTTGCATTTACATTCCATCAGTAATCAGTCTAACTCGACTAGAATCCAGATGGGAGCCTTCCAAGCCGGCCCCTGAACCTGGGGAGAGCATTGCCCCCAACAAGGGCTGCAGCTGTCCAGGGGAACAGTTGTGACACAATAACTGGGGGAAGCAAATGGTTTAGGCAGGCTTACCAAGGGATGAAGCAGGGTAAGTTGGGAAAAGTGAACTGATAAATTTCCATCTGGCAAAGGCTGAGCCCTCATTTGCTAAGAAAATTCAGACAGGAGTACAAAGTAGTTTGGTCACTGGACTTGGGTTCAAAGAAGGTCTGAGTTCAAGTTCTACCTTAGACAAGGCATCCCCAGAATTTACGCAGTGACCAACACTTAGTAAGTGAATACCGAGTGACGAGCTGATCAGCTCTGTGACCTTGGGCAATCACGAAACTCTGTTTCCTCAACTGTAAAATAGTATCTCTCAGGGTTATAGAGAGGTTCAAAAAAGACAAGGTATGCAAAGGACCTTGAAAGTCCCAAAGCAGAATATAAATACAAGTTATTCTTATTAATTAACAGCACACCGAATTGAACGAGAAGACTTTAGAGCTAACTCAACAGACATGACTTAAGATCCAGGATCACAGGTTGGAAAAGAATTTAATCCAATCCTATCATTTCACAGAGGAAGAAATGAGGCTTTTAGAGTGAGAGTGAGCTGCCCACGCTCATATAGATGAGGAAGAAGACTGGGTATTCTGCCTTCCAAAATAATGCACTGAAGTCTGTCGGCTTTAAAAGCTGCTCAGCTTGTCTCACCATAAAAGACTCTTAGCTTTGTTCTAGAAAAATTATAACAATAATCATAAATATAATTTAATAATTACTTAGAACATCACACTATCATATAAACTTTTATGATATACTGATAATATAAAATGTTATAATAACATTAATAACTAAAATCATAACTTCACATGAATAGAGATCTCTTCACAAAAGAATATAATATGAGAATAGTGATAACAGGAATAGGGGTTAGACCTAGGATTTCATTGGTAAAACAAAAATCCTCTACTGGCAGCTGTTCAGTCATTTGCAGTCCTAGAAAGTGCCTAGGACACTTATGGATTAAGTGACTTGAATAGGGTCACACAACTGATATGTGTCAAAGGAAAAACTTGAACTGGTATTATCATGGCTTGGAAGTTAGCTCTCAGGGACTCTAAGCCACATTGCTTTTCTAAAACAATATTCTCTGATATTCACTGCCACCAGGAGACGACGACGACGATGACGACGATGACGACGACAACAATGATGATGATGACTATGATGATAAACACAATCTGAATTATAGTTTATAATTGTCCACACTGATCTATACAAATTCAAGAACACTGTCAATTAGATGTCAGCAAACCAAATACTCACAGTTTTCAACCTGGGTGGAACTAAAACTTTCAAAATATAGATAGGTCTCTAGCAGGAAAAATCAAAACCAGGTGGGGACAGATTGCGATACTTATCACCTTTGTTTTTTGGTCCATTACTGCCTTGGTGCAGAGGGTGCTACTGAGGAGAGGGTTTACATCTTAATACTTTTACAGGGAGCTGTTGCTTTAAGAAACCTGTGCAAGAACTCATGGATCATTACATATGAAAGAACAGTGGGCTAACAACTTATCCCAGGACTGTTTCTATATGAACATTATAAAACAAGATGAGAATATTTTTTCAGTGATAATAAGATGACATTCCTTGTGGGACTCTGAGAGGTAAGAAAGCCAAGCTCACTGTGCCAAAGTACTTAGCTCTGTACATCCTTCTCCACTCCCTTCCTAGCAGTATTGAATTGGGGTTGTGGAGTGCAGTAGTCTCTTCTAAGCCAAAAAGGAAGGAAAGATCAACTTTCCAAAATTGGGAATCATGTCTGGGCAGAGCCATGACTAGGGCAGGGTGACTGGAGCTCTGCCTAAGGGCACCAACATTCAGTGGGTGCTTGACAGAACCTGTACTTTTTCAGCCAGTAGAAACAACAGTTTCCCACCTAATTAGCAAGAATATGGAGTTAAAAGAGGAAGCTGCCAGATGTTCCCCAGACTTACCCTTCTCCCCTTCCCCCACTGAATGTGTGTTTAAGAGTTGATTTGAAGGCCCCCTGCATGCGAGGCTTGTCTGGGGGCACCAGAATTTCTGTTTACTGTTAGAGACGAGGAGAGGAAGTCCAATCAGACAGTGGAAATGTGACGGCTGGAATAAATAGCTAAAAAAGAAGCAGGACTGGATTATTTTAAAGAATAGCCCATTGTGGAAACTAACTCAAAAAGTACTTCTTGTCAAGTCCATCAGTCAACAAGAGTTTATTAAAGCTTACTATAGAACAGACACTGGGCGAAGCCCAGAAGATATAAAGAAAGGTAAAACCAATCCCTGTCCTCGAGCGGGGTTCATTCTAGTGGGGTTCATTCTAGTGGGGAAAACAATATGACAACAACATGTAAGCTGCATGAAGAGCAAGGAGCAAAAGGGCTCAAGAACAGGGAAAGGGCTTCTGCAAAAAAAAAAAAAATGGGAGCCTTACCGCAGAGTCTTGAAGGAAGCCAGGGAAGGCAGGAGACAGATCATTGTAGGCAAGGGGTGGAAGGCAATGACTGTGTCCAAAAATAAAGTAGGGGATTAGACTGAGTGCAGAGAGCCCAATTTTACTGGATCTTAGAGTAACTAAGCACCTATTCTGTGCTTAAACCTGTGCTAGTTGCAAAAGAGAGAAGCAAAATGAGGGAGCAGCTGGCTCTGAAGGAACTGTCAGTCTCAATAGTGACATAACACACAGACTCTTGTAATAATTAAAGAATGATAGTCGAGGTCAGGACTTGGAAGTGGCTATTTTTTTCTAGAGGCAATGAGAATAACAATGATGATGACGCAAAAATTATCCCAAAGTCTTGTGGTTTGCGAAGTGTGGCACAATAGAAATGGAACTGGCTCCAGGAGGAGAACTTGAGTTCAGATCCTACTGTGTGACTTTGGGTCAGCCTTGTAACTTCAGTTGACTGGTAAAATATATGGGTCTCTAAGGGTCTACCTACTTCTAGATCTAGGATACTATAGTTTACTCATTGGAACTTCATGGCAAACAACAGGCATCATAATACCCATTTTACAGGTGAAGAAGTAAAATTTAAGAAAGATTGGAACACTTGCCCATAATGACATTCTTAGTCAGAGATTGGGGTTGGCAATCCCAAAGCCAGGTCTGCCGGGTCCTGAACAATTATCTTAATGGGCCAGTATGCCTGGGAAGGGCCCTTCCTATATATATATATATATATATATATATATATATATATATATATATATATATATATATATATATTTTTTTTTTTTTTTTCCTCAGCCTCCCTCAACCCATGGACATGATGATCAATTGATTGCCTAGCCTGACTTCATCTTTGTATGGCTCTTCAAGAGAATGAATAGACAAAGACCAAAGTAGGAGAGGAGGTCAGGGTTCGAGGGGCGACTATGAGCAAGGAGTGAAATGAATGAATGAAAAAATATTCTTTCAACATCTGTATACAAAAATGCATAGGGGTTGCTGGATATTTCCTTAGCCTCTAGTTTAGATACAGAGCTGAAGTCTCTTTTTCCTCCAAATTTACTGGAAATGACAATGTTTTTTAAATAGGGGCCAGTTCACTGTCCCTCAGACTGTGGGAGGGCCGGACTATAGTAAAAACAAAAGCTCACACTCTGTCTCTGCCCCTCAGCCCATTTGCCATAACCCGGCGGGCCACATAAATGTCCTCAGTGGGTCACAGTTTGAGAACCCCTGGCCTAGATGGTCCCAAAAGCCCTTTCCAGCTGTAACACTGTAATCCAAGCATGATAATCCTGGTGAGTGGTTTAAGGCACAAAAAGTTTAAAGGATTTAGTCAGCATCACACAGATCAGCAGCATAGCACAGTGCCTGGCACATAGTAGGTGCTTTAATAAATGTTTGTTAAATTGAATAAGTAGCCAGTGCTCTGAATCTTAAATTTGTGGTATATGGTCAACATTAAGTAAAACTGTTTTCTCTCTGTCCTTTGTGGGTTACCCACAAAACTCCCCTAATTCAGGAGGACCCGAGTTCAAATCTGGTCTCTGACACTTAACACTTCCTAGCTGTGTGACCCTGGGCAAGTCACTTAACCTCAGCCTCAAACAAACAAAAAAAAGTGTTGGACTGTGATTAATAATAATAATAATAATGATAGCATCTATCATTTACATAGTGTTTGTAATATGCCAGATACTGTGCTGAGCACTAAAAAATATTGTCTCATTTAGTTCTTCAACAACTTTGCAAAGTAGGTTCTATTATTTTCTTTATTCCCAGTATGGGAAACAGACAAATAGCTTAAGTGCCTTGCCCAATCCTCATTTAATTTCTTAAGCAGGCCTGTGATATATAGAAACCACAATGAGGAAAGTGGTGATAAGAAAGGGAAAACTATAACATTTGGTTCCTAACATCTTAAACCATATTATCACAATTATCATAGAGAAGTTGCCCTCTCTCTTGAGCCTCAGTTTCCTTATCTGTAAAATTAGAAATGAGAAACATATCTCACCAATCTCACAAATGAGCACAAATAAGATAGTGTATATGAAAATTCATTTATTTTTGACATTAAGGGGCAAAATCAGAATGAGTCATCTTGAGTAAAACCATGAAAAGAGGTGAAAATTCTCATGTCTAGCTTTGCAACCACTTTGTGGTCCAGTGATGTGCTTAATTTTTCAGAGGGATCTCCATGTCCTAAATGATAAGTCTATGGACATAAAAAAAGTGACCAAGGGGACTACAAATGAGAAGAATCAAGAAGCGTATTAGGACCCAAAGATTATTTACAATGTTACATATGGCATCTTCTTATCTTGAAATTCCCGGTTAAATATTTGGCAGTTTTTCTTTTTTCTTTTTTAATTTTTTTAATTAATTTTATAATTATAATTTTTTTGACAGTACATATGCATGGGTAATTTTTTTTACAACATTATTTGGCAGTTTTTCATAAAATACTCACTTTTCCTAGAAAGAATACCCTTCCAAAAAAAAAAAAAAACTGAAACTTTACAAACAAGCCAAAGGGACCAACCAACTGCTTATGAGCACAGACTCATCCCTTACAGATCTCCAAAGAAAAGTACCTGACATTGCTGTATGGTTTTTGTACAATTGATCAGTTAGTCCACATAACAATCTGGTGAGATAAGAGCTACTGCTGATTAATATGAGGAAACTGAGCCTGAGAGAAATTAAATAATTTGTCCACATTGGAACAGCTAGTAAATGTTTGGGGTAATATTCAAAACCAGGTATTCTTGGAGCTAGCTAAATACCACAATAGATAGTGTTAGGACTGGAATCAGAAAGACCTAAATTCAGATAATTACTAGCTGTGTGATCTTGGGCAAGGCACTTAAGCTATTTGTCTGTTTCCCCTACTGGGAATAAAGAAAATAATAGAACCTACTTTGCAAAGTTGTTGAAGAACTAAATGAGACAATATTTTTTAGTGCTCAGCACAGTATCTGGCATATTACAAACACTATGTAAATGATAGATGCTACTATTATTATTATTTTTAATCACAGTCCAACACTTTTTTTTTTTTTTTTTTTTGGGAGGCTGGGGTTAAGTGACTTGCCCAGAGTCACACAGCTAGGAAGTGTTAAGTGTCAGAGACCAGATTTGAACTCGGGTCCTCCTGACTTCACTGCGCCACCTAGCTGCCCCTCAACACTTTTATTATTGTGAATTTAACAATGAACAGATACAAATATTTGTGTAGACAATAAAAAGTAGGGAAGAAAAAATGCTTAAAATGCAAATATCTATTGTTATTTTTTTTAATTCAATGTATTTATTTAACAATGTAACATTAAAGATGCCTTATTTATGTCCCCTTTTGCACATCTTTTATCTTTGATGCATAGTGATTTTTTTTCATGTCTACCTCTATTCATTAAAAATATTTTAAATGGAGAGCTTGTTCATGACTGGGCTAACTGGGCTTTAATCATATAAAAGATTTAGTGCCATCTCAAACCAACTAGCAAGGAGTTATTTTAGAGATTTAAAAAAGAAACAGTAACAAAATACATCTTAAGAAAGAAAAGTAAAAAGGAAGAAGGAATAAGAATTTGGAGTAATAATACATAGCACTTATATAGGATTTTACAAATATTATCTCATTTTATCCAATATTATATCCCTAAGTAGATTATTAAGCAGTAATCAGAAAAGCAATGTGGCACTGAATGAAAATTTTAAAAACTGATCAAATTAGGTAAACAACTATAGAGCCAATTAAACATAAAAGAATTATGTTTGACAAAACCAAGAACACCAGCTACTGGAGAGAAAGGACTCCTTGCAAAAATTGTTGGAAAAACTGTAAAGTAATCTGAGAGGAATGAGGTTTAGACCAGCTTTTAGTGCCATATACCCCCATAAACTCCACATGGAGATCATATATAACTTAAATATGAAAAATCAAGTTAAACATTCGAGGAAAAAGGAAAGACCGACTTTGAAGTGTTATTGTTGAAACAATTTCAAAAAGGACCAGTGACATCACGGGGTGATCTTTTGACTAGCTTGTGAACTGGATTTAAATGAAGTCCAGCTCTCCTTCCCAATAACAGCTCAACAAAAGTAGGGACACAGACTGTTTTTCCCTCTATTTTCCAATGAACTAGAATAGTGCTTGCATATAAGAGGTGCTTAATAAATGCTGACTGAATTGAATTGATGCAAAAAGGTAGTCATAGAATCTCAAAATCTTAGCATTGATGATGTAATTCCTAAATCTATAAAAGACTCAAGAATAAATGAATGAAAAGACATGTACTCATTGTGGGTTAAATTCAGTTCTAAGCACTGGGGAAAGAAAGGAAGAAAAAAAAAAGATTCTCTGATCTGAAGGAACTCATCCTCTCAATGGAGGGAGACATATAAAATCGAGATTAGCTATAGTGCAGGTAGAAAGGCGTAAAAGTCCCAAGGGTGCCCAAGAGTGGTTGGGCAGAACTATTAGCACTGTCTGTGCTAAGCTAAGCACGGTGCTATAGTTTCCACTGGAATGGGGGAGACAAAATATCCAGTAACTACATACATACAGGGTATTGTTTTGGGTGTGGAGAGCTAAACTTCTACAGAAGGAGGGAAGATTTACGCTGAATCTTGAAGCAAAGCATGGAAACAGAGGCAGAAAACAGTGAGATAGTCAGTACAATTGCTTTTAGTGGAGAGATGTTGAGTAGCATTTGAAAAATAGCAAACGGGCCAGTGGGTCGGTAGGACTAACTGTTGAGTAGTAACTCAGTTATTTCAGCCATGTCCAATTCTCCATCACTTGATTTGAGGTTTTCTTGACAAAGGTACCGCCATTCCCTTCTCCAGCTCAGTAGAGAGCAGGTTAAGTGACTCACTCAACATCACGCAGTTAGAAAATGTCTGAAGTCAGATTTGAAGATAATTCTTCCTAGTTCCAGCCTAATGCTATAGAGGGGTATAGAGTATAAGAAGATGTAAAATGGAATGGGGCAGGATTTGAACGCCTCTTCCTTACTCTAAGATAAACATTGTATTTTATATTTTATTAATATTTCATTTTAGTTTCAAAGGATGAGCTAGTTGGGCAGCCTGTAACACCAAAGTCCCCTGACATTGCATTTTGCAGCTGATTTGGGGTGACCCATGGAAAATGAGGAAGTAAGGCTTGGCTGACCAGGGGTTCCCCAGCAGAACAGTTGAACTGGATCTTAAGCTCCTGACTAGAGTTTGCTGGGTGAGCATTTTAAGCCAAGATGAGGATTGATGGCCCCAATTTAATTTCCAGTCCCACAGAAAGCAGGAAGCCTCCCAAGGAAGCCTGAAGCCATAAGGTTTCTAGCTGCATTTTACAGACTGAAGAATTATGGGATCATAAATGTCAGAGATGGAAAAAAGACCTGCTGGGGTCACATCTAGTCTATCCCCGGGGGCCCTTGTTGGGGAATGCTCAGTTTAATTTGAAATGACCCGAGGATGAAGGAATGGCCCTTCAGTTTCTATAGGTTTATCACGTAGTCGAACAGATGTTATTGGACATTGGTTGTATGAGAAATCTTTTTCCTTGAAAAATAAAAATACCTTTAAAAAATCATCTAAATAATACAAGTGTTCTTTATAGTGCCCGGCACTTAGTAAATATCTGCCCCACCATACATACATGAGCACCCTGAGGACTTTTAGATCTTTCCATCTGTACTACAGAGTGATACTTGCCAAATTCTTCATTCAGAGACCTAGACTCATGTGACCAGGGCTAGGCAGGAATCGGGGCTTGAACCAATCTAAGCTGATTGTTAAATTTTCTTTGTGAGTATTTACATTTTGAAATGGAAAAGCTACAAATCAGGGCTTGATTTATTGTTTTGCTGACTGACTGCCTAGACTCAAGAAACTGATGGAGAAAATGATAATAACAGAGATTAAACTTAAAAGTGCACACGCTCACCCCACCCACACACCCTTGAGCCTGTTGTTAAACATTCACTGGCACCCTCCCTCCTGAATATGACAAGATTGTGCAAACCTTTCCATCTCTCTGGTCCTCTGTTCCTAATGCAACTTAAAGAGGTGGCTAGCTCCTCCATGCAAAGGGTTAGATGACAGACCATTAATAAAGGATCTTGTATACATTTTTTCAGATGAGGTCACTCTACTAAGGGTTCTTGATTAGCCACTTTTTTTAAACCACATGGGAGTTTAATTAAAAGGAAGATGGCAAAGTACTTCTAGAAATTTTGATGAAATAAAAACAAAAAATAACAAAAACCCCAGTAATTTTTTTTTCAAATGATTTAGACTTCCTGAAGAGAGATGATGAATGTTGGTTGAAGAATGAAATGTATAGTTTTTGGATATGGCCAATGTAGAAGTATGCTCAGTTTGCATATTTGTTATAAGATTTTTGTATTATTTTGTTTTCTCTTTCATAGTTCAGGGCAGAGGTTGAAGGGAGAAATATATTTTTTGTTTGTTGAAAAGAAATTAAATTTCATGTTTTTTAAATGAGGAAATTGGGTTAGTCAGCCTTAAAAATTCCCTTAACATTTTGAATATAAGGTCTCTTGTTCCTATGAAGTCAAAATGTGTAAGTCAAATTCTGGCTTCCCCACATTTCTGAATTAGGTAATGATCGATATGACTTTGGAAAAGTCATTACCTGTTGGTCCATTCCCCCCAGCATCATTTCCCTCAACTGTAAATAAAAGAATTGGATCAGATGATATTTAGTTTATTAGTTGTATGACCCTAGACCAGTGACTTGCAATATGGGAATAATAATGGCACCTACATTGCAAGACTATTTTTAGGATCAAATGAGATAATATTTGTAAAAGTGCTTAGCACAGTGTCTAGCACACAGTGGGTAAGATAGAAATAATTACTGTTTCTACTGTCCCCCATCGGGGAATAAACTCTCTGTCAGGTTGAGTGGGTGTAAAATGGAAGATTTACGTGGAAATTTACAAAATCAGAGAACTGCTAGGCATGTATTTAAGTTCCTCCTATGTGCCAGGCAATATGTAACCAGATGAGAATAGAAAGACTACAAATATAATAGCACCTTACCCTCAGGGAGCTTCAATTTTTAAGTTTATTGCTTTCTTGGGTTTTATAAGTCTACCAAAATTTCCTTCACTATGCTTCTCTCCCCTCATCTCTAAGAGAGCCATATCTTTGATAAATAATGTTTTAAAAGAGAGGTACTTTAAAAAAAACCCAGCAAAATTAATCTTTTTCAAATATATTGTCTTTAAATCACAACCATTTCTCAAAAAAGGGACCCTCCACCCTTCCTTGCAACAAAAACAACCAAGCTAAAAGAACCCATAACAACTAAATCTGACAGTGACTGGAATATTCTATCCTAGTGGTTACTCATCTCTCTAACTACCTACCTTCCATCCTTAGCCACTAAAGTCATTTTTTTTTTCAGTCTGTAAGGATAGAAATGACTTGGGGAAACTAAGTTTTGGCACTGACTTCAGAATAAGGCAATGATTTGGAGAGATCTCATATCTAAACAATGGTGGCCAATTAAAAACCCTGCTGGTCCCAACCAGTGACAAAGGATTGCTAGAATTTGGATTGCTGGAGTTGATAATCAGGCAAGATTCTGTAGAGAGATGCAGACATTTTGAAGAAATCCCGTGCTTGCTCACCCAAGGTAGTGTGGGACAGAGCTAGTTTTTGAATGTAGGTCCTCTGGCACCCCTTTACACTACAATTATTCACAAAGCTGCATTGCAATCTAATGTTGGGAGTGGAGAAATAAATATTATGTTCTTCTCTTTTCAAAAGAGGGAGACAAAATGGTTAGCCTTCAAAATTATCCAGGTACAATGGGTCACAATTTTGTGAGGGGGTAAAGAACAAAGAGAGATGTTCTCTTAAAAGGCTAACCTCTGGGTGTGTCTTCTCTTGAAGTGAGTAAAAACTAGTATGAGAACCTATGCTCTCTCATTTCCTGATTTTATAGAATCCAAAACTAACACAACAAACCCTCCAGTTTCCTTCCTTTCTCCATTTCCTTGAAAACAAAAACAAAAGCTACAGCCTTTACATTTCCATTCAATTAGAAGCAAAACACAAGAACATCCCACTTTTATTGCAGTCCCTCTCTGGTGAGATACACATTCTGTTATTTTGTTATCACTCAGGATGAAGATTTTCTATTTCTTGACTATTACCATGACATTTCCTTATCTTCTCCATAACAGGACCTCAGTTTCCTCATCTGTAAAATGGGGATGATAATTATACCTAGCGTTAAGGAGTTGTTGTAAGCATAAATGAGATAAGGTTATGGAAAGTGCTATGTGAACCAGAAAATGCCACATAAAGATGGTCACATAATGTGAGCTATAATTTATGTACATACATACATATATAGTCTGTATTTTAAAGTGACAATTTAGTAGGGACTTTGGTAATCAGATCTAGCATTGACATATGGCTTGAAGGTTTCCAATTTCATTTGATTTGCACAATTCTAGGAGAGAGATGCTATTATCATCTATAATTTACAGATGAGGAAATGTAAGATAATATAGGTACTTGTGGGGCAGTTAGGTGGTGCAGTGGATAGAGCACCAGCCCTGAAGTCAGGTGGAACTGAGTTCAAATCTGATCTCAGACACTTAACACTTTCTACCTATGCGACTGGGAAAATCACTTAATCCCAGTTGTCTCAGGGGGGGAAAAAAAGGTACTTGTTCAGAGCTACATAGCTAGGAAATGTCTAGGACAAGATTTGAACTCATGACTTTATTCCAAATCTAGTATTATATGCATGGTGTTCTGTAACCTTGGGAATGTAACAGTATCACTGCCCCCATTTTCTGATCTGTAAAATGATGGGGCTGAAGTAGATGGATTCTAAGGTTTCTTCGATCTATAGTCCTAAATATAAATGAAAAATATTTATTGTTTAAAATCCAAAAACAATGATTTTCCAACTCTCACATTCTTCCATTTGGAACCTCCCTTAGACAAAATCAAAATCAGTCAACAAAATAACTATTTGTAACAGTATTCATTATGCTAATATAGTCAGCACATCTAAACCAAGAAGATGAAAATCAAAGAATTGTTCTTCAGTAGTTTGTCAGGTATATCTGACTCTCTGTGACCCCATTTGGGCACCCCATCATTGGCACAAATCCTGGAGTGCTTTACCATTTTCTTCTCCTGATCGTCTGACAGATGAGGAAAATTGAGGCAAACAGGGTTAAGTGACTTGCCCAGGGTCACACAGCTGGGAAGTATGTGAGCTTGGAAGAGAAGTTTTCCTGACTTGAAATCTGGCACTCTATCCACTGCACCACCTACTTGCCTTTAAAGGAGAATAGGATCACATAATCAAAGCTGGAAGGGACTTTCTGGGTCATTGAATCCACACCTGTCATTTCAAAGACAATAATAACAGTAATAATAGCTAGCAATGAAACAGTACTTTAAGGTCTAAAAAATACTTCACATATAGCATTTTATTGGATCCTCACAGGTTTTTGAGAACAGAGATGATTTCATTTGTTTAATTTATATAGTGAGTCTGCACATAGTAGATTATTTACTGTTTGTGTATGTTTTCCAGCTCAAGAGTTGTCATTTCAATGAACCTTTTATTTAGCAAATGGAGTTTTTAATTTTCATTGGAGATATGGCTATCTGCCTATTCTCCTTTATCTACTCATCTGCTGGCTTCTAGGACTGAATAGCAGATGTCCAAATTAGTCCTGTCACCCTGACGTTTTTAATGGCATGACTGTCGTGTTCACACTATCACTGAATAACCCAATGTCATCTCAACTTGAGATATAACAGCTCCAGATCCAAACCCCAATTTCCCTTCCAGGGGCCAGATCCACAGTGCTAGAGATCCCATGGACACCATCACCGGAAGGTCAGGGGGGCCCCAAGCTCAAAATATCTATTATTAAATTCAGCTCATCTGTCACTCCAATTTGTTCCTTTTTCTGGCCTCTCTATTTTTGTACCACCAACCTCCCTGTCACTCGGGATTGAAACCTCAATCATCCTTGATTGTTCCCTCCCTTTTATGTGTCATATGGCCAAGATTATCACCAATGTGCATCAATTCTACCTTGGCAATATTCACCAAACCTTTCCCTTTTACTCCATTTCCATAGTTGCCATTGTTGGTCAGGCCCTTATTTCTACTATCCTCCTCCAAAGTATCATATTTGCTGCCAATATATTAAACTTCCAACATAAAGATTGGACTTGGACATACTGTTGTCCATAAATTATCAATAGTTCCAGTCTTAACAGAATGTGGCATTCAAGGATCTATTCGATCCGCTGCCACCCATTTCAGGCTGATCTCACTGGATTTTCTATCACATAGTCAGTTCTTTAGCAGAACAAGCATAACCTGCACCAATCTCTGGGTATGGGTAAAAGTGACTCAGTGATGAGGAAGCATGGTCTTGAATGAGGGAACCTTCTTATTGGCTACCGAGAAAGAAATAAAAATGACTCAGTGCACAATCAAAAGAGAGTGAGTGGCCACATGTTCTACACTCTTATGGCAAATACAGCCCATGTCCTTCCTTGAATCTGAGTTTGGATTGGGCTGGGTCTTTTCGGTCTGTCCTTTCTAGATCTTAAGTGACTAAATATGGGTATGACCAGGGGTGGGTCTTATGAGCTCAAGGGAGCTGCAAACTCAACATTCTTTGTGTTGGAGCTGACTGGTGACAAGGGAAAATGTTCCCAACAATGGTTCCAATGCTCTTGGGCAGGGTACCAATATGACGAGACACTGGGAAGAAGCCAGAACTTTTTTGCTGTAAGACAAGGACCAGGAATTGTTTGGATAGCACCGAGCTGAGGTAAATGTGGAATGGCTACTCAGTGGCCCCACAAAGCTCTTTGTACATGATGAGATTTAAGTATCAGTATCCAAGCAGACTGGAACAATAGCAATAAATTACCGATTGTTTGAGTCTTGTCAAGGTTCACCTAGAGTCTTTTGGGATTTTTCCCATTTCTTTTGTGCGGAGGAAACTTGTTCCGTATCTGATTAATACTGAGTATGGTTTTTTGTTCCCTGCTTTTTGGGGAGACCTAGATGTAAGCCAAAATCTAAATAGTTTCCCTAAGATGCTTGGGTAGGAGTTCAGGGAGCTGAAGAGACTGAGAAAAAGGAGGCTAAACCTCTCATAATAGTTAAATGTTCCTGAAGACTGAACCCAGACCAGGAAACATGCCTGGGTATAGAACAGAAGGACCCCTTAGAGGAGAAGTATCTTAGCTCATTAGGCCTTAAAGTAGCATTTTATTCTTATAATGGCCTAGCTATTTGCTGAACATATTCCCTCTTCGTTTCTCGCCCTCTTACCTTTGCTCAGGCTGTACAAGCTCAATCAACAAGCATTTCTTGAGTTTCTACAGTATAATCTTCCTCTGTCTCTGCCTGTTGAGTTGCCCGGCTCAAATACCACCTTCATGATCCCCCTCTTTATCCCACATAGAACAGAATTGATCAGAGTTCTTAAGTCATTCAAAGTTGATGGCCTTTATGATGATGTGATTACAGAAATTATTCTGATTGTTTCCTTCTGTATCAGTTCATACAAGTCTAGGTTTCTATGAGACCACACAATTCATCATTTCTTATGGTACAATAGTATCCATTGCATTCATGTGCCATAATTTATATAACCATTCTGAACTGGGGGACACTCCCATTTGTTTGCCATCACAAAAGAGCTTCTACAGACACACATGTTTATGAGCACAAATGATTATATGAACATATTTGATCCATATTAATCCTTTCCCATTTTCTGTCATCTGGGAGGGGGGCAGGCCTTAAGATACTATAAAGGCAAAGGGGATACACAACTCAGTGACTTTGGGAGCATAACTCCCAATTACTTTCCAGAATGATTGAACCAATTTGTAGCTATATCAACACAACATTTGTATATCTGGTTTCCTATTTGTTTCTCTAATATCTTTAATTTTCATTTTTTCCAACTTTGCGATTCTGATGGGCGTGAACTGAAATATTAGACCAATGTTCCTATTTAGCAGTTAGGGAAAATGAAGGCTAAGGAAAGGGTTCAGGGTCACACAAATAGTATCAAAGGCGGAATTTAAACTTAGATCCTTTGGCTCCAGAGCCAGTGGTCTTGTCACTGTACCATGGGGTACCCCCTCTGTAGATATTGCATGATCATTCTCCTGGTTTTTCTTATTTTACTATTATTCTCATTTTCCTCATCTTTTTAGGTGGAGCTCAAATGGAAATGGTTTGGGGGCAAGGTGCTATTATGCTCTGTTCTTTATGGTTAATGTTTGGCAGACAATCACAGAAGATAAAATACCTATTTTGTGTGCTTTCTCAAGCTGGGTAAAAGTATTAGGTGGTCAAGCTTATCTTTGGTAGCAAGGTATCATTAAGATAAGACTAGTAGTAAACAAAATGACCAGGAAGATAAGATACCTAGTTCTGTCTTTACTTGAAGATAATAATAATAATAATAATAATATAGGAAAACCTCCTAAGAGACTTAAGACATCATCTAACTCAAACCCTTGATGTTATAGAGATGGAAACTAAGGCCCAGGGAGACTGAGGGCTCAATCATACAACCAGGAGGCCTTGAACCCTGGTCCCCTGACTATAAGCTAATATTCTTTCCACTATTTCATTATGCTAGCCTATTGTTTAAAGCAAATAAAAATTATGAAGCACCGACTGTATGCAGGCACAATTCTAGGCACTGCGGATTAAAAATACAAAGAATGAAATAACCCCTATTAAATGCTGTCCAGAACTGTAATTCTTTTTTCTGTAAAATATTGGGACTAGAAGGCAATTTTGAGATTTTTTAAAACAAACAAACAAAAGCCCACAACTCTTCATCTTATAAACGCAGAGATGGAAATGCAAATAGCTTTAGTTACATAGCCAGGGTCCCAGAATTCATAAATGGCAGAGCTGGGATTTGAATTCAAGCCTTAAGACAATTAAACCAGGACCGTTTTTGCTCTCTAGTTATCTCAATTTGTTTATACTTGTTCTCTAGTGACTTGAATATCTTGAGAACCCCCTGCCCCTGGGAACCAGTACATAGAATTTTTAACAAATCAGAGAACCACCCCTAAAATGCACACTGTGAGTGCCATGCTCCATTCTCCCATTTAGTCCCTCTGCCCTTTACCTTCTCCTCTCTATTCAGAGGGACATTCCCAATTACACATCCCCTTCCCTCTTCCACCAGCCTTTATTCCATGTTCCAAGCAAAAGTCCCATCCTCCTCTTATGCAAAGCCAAAGGGGTTTCTGAAAACTTTGGAAGACCATGTATTTCACCCCCCTCCCCAATATCACGAGTAGCCCTCCTGCCCCATCCCCCACCTCCTTCTGCAGGCTTGGAGGAGTGGGAATGGCCCAGCTTCTCCTTCTCCCTCCCACCCCCTTTGCCCAGGCCACCATTATCCAGTGCTCCAGGGCCTCTGCAGTCACTGGAGGCCCTTCTCTCCCTGGACTGTTTACACAGCTGTGGTCTAAGGAGGACTCATTTCTTCCTCCCTCTGCTCCTGGGGAGTTAATATATGTACACTTCCGGCTCCCCCCCCCTTCAGTCTCCCCCCAACCCTCAGCCCCTGTGGTAAAGCTGAATGCAATCAGCACTTATCTACATAGTCTGTGCGGTGATTACGGTATTTTCTAAAGCGACACATGTGAAAAAGTGCACGATTGCCTGTGGCTGGGTGTCAGAAGGGAGTGGGGAAGAGGGGGCCCCTTTGGAAAAGTCGAGTTCCCAGCTGTTTCCCACCCTGGGAGCCACAAAAGCCTCATAGAAATCCAGTTCCCAACCTTTGTTTTCTGCAAGTAACTATGCAAGGTTTGAGAAAAACTAAGGGTTTCCAACTTGCATGTCTGAGCCAAAGCTTTGTGTCCACTCAGGCTCTCGAAGTTGAGCAGGTTTGACGTGGACACATAGGAAAACTCTCAGGGAATCTTCGAGGATTGTTATATTAGAACTGGAAGGGGACCTGGAGCCCATGGGACTCCCACTGTACAGATGAGCAAAACGGGACCAAAATGGTTGAGTGAATTATCATGAGCCACATGACTAATAAATGTATGAGGTGGAATTTGAACTCGGGTTCAAATAAAGTGCCTTCCTCAATAAACCATATTGCCCCTTGTACAGAATTACAGGACTGGGACTTCAAAGACCACATGGTTCAAATCTTTTATTTTATTATTCTATTTTTATTATTTTGTTTATTCATGTTTATTTATATTGTTATAATATTTATTTATATTGTGGTTCTTTTTTATTTTATTTATTTTATTATTCTATTTTAAATTATATCAAATTTTAAGGTTTTTTTAATGCTTTTATTTTATCTCAAATGTTTTCTCATTTGGTTCTCCCAACAACCTCGGGGGAGAATGGTACTATTATCATCTCCATTTTACAACTGAATCACAAAGAGTCTAAATGATTTGTCAGGGCCACACAACTAGTAAGGCAAAATTTAAATTCAGGTCTTCCTGACTCTAAGTATAATGCTTTTTATGTGCTACTATTTAGCTCCCACTTTTCAGATGAGAAGACTGAGGCTCAGAAAAGCAATTTCCCCAAAATGAGAGTACTAATAAGTGAGGAGGGATTTGAATCCAGGTTATATGTTTATAGATTTAGAGGTAGAAATGCAACTTGCTCATTTTAAAAATGAGGAAAGTGGGGGGCCAAGCTGATGGACTGACTTCTTTAAGATCACAAGGATCAGAGTATCTTTAATAAGATTTGAATCCAGGTCTCCTGATTGCAAAGCTTTTTAAAGGGCTTTTTAAAATTTTGTTTTCTGGTCTTTTCTTTGCCTATGTCCACGATGCCTTTCTTCCCTTTCCTCTAAATTAAAAGTCACTTTCCAAAGTGCTTTGCAAATGCTGCTGAAGGAGTTGAAAAGTAGCTGAAATCTCCATGCCCAATTCTCAGCATCCATCTGAAAGGCTTTCTGGTACCCAAGGTCCACCAGTGGGAGGGAATGACTCGGATGATGCAATTAAGATGGACAGGATGGAGGACCAGAAAATCATCTGGAAGTCCTCTATGGAATATGGACCGGCCAAAATAAATAAGTAATCTGACGCAAGGACTGGGTGTGCCCCGGAGGAGCAGAGGGCAGGATGAACAGACTTTATAAAAGGAAAAACATCCAAGAGGTTGGTCAGGATAATAGACAAAAAGAATGGGAAAGCAGGAAAGGCGGGAAGGGCCCTGCAATTGTCATGCACAAAGCAGAGATGGCACTCACTGATTCAGGCACCGGTGGGTCCAAGTCAACAATGTGTAATGGGCCTTGGAGAGGTCTTAGGCAAACAAGGGAGCATTCAAACTTTGTCTTGGAATGCCCAGAGTACAGCGGATGGCACCTCATTAGCATTTATTTAATGGCTGCCTGCTTAACTTTTTTCAATAAATGTCAAAAAAATAAATTGAAGACAGAGCACAAGACAATCCAAACTACTCCCCTTGCTAAGACCCTGCATGTGGATAGTCTTGGAAGCAATCTTAGGGAGCTAAGTCTAATCTAATCAGTCTAATTGTGATTTTACAGAGGAGGAAACTGAGGCGCAGAGAAGGGAAGGGATTGTTTGTGGATTTTTAAAAGTTCTTCATATTATGTTATATTCTGTCAGTTGACATATATCACAGAATTTCAAACTTGAAAAAGGTATCATTGGTCATCTAATCCAACCCTTAATTAAGGGGGAATATCCTCTCTCTGCAGTGTATCAAATAAATTAATCTTTTCTTGAGGTTCTGATGAGGAGAAACAGAGTAAAACACTCATAGCAGAAAGGAAGGGATTGTGATCAGGATGGAATAACATACTGGAAAGTACTAAGAGGCAGTAAGAGTATGAATAATTATTGGTTAGGATCAGTAGAAGGGACCCCCTCAACCACAGCAGAGAGCAATTCTTCTAAGATTCAGGCAATCCATGCTTTTGGGGGGAAAGGGGAAGAGATGACCAGAAGCCCAGAGTGGTTGAGTGACATTACAAAGCTCTTAAGTGACAGATGAGCAAAAGAATCCTGGTCTTCTGGACTCCAAGCCCAGACCTCAAGGCTTTAGCCCCAGGCTGCCTCTATTTCAGTTGAATTGCTTGTTTTATTAGGTTATTATGTAGAGGTTATTATGTGGCTTAGTGCATCCAGAACTGGCCCTGGAAGCAGGAAGCCTAAGGTTGGACCTCTGCTTCTTAGTGCCCCGGGGGAGAAGAGGGACAGAAAAAGAGATACAGAGAAAAGGAAGGAGGGAGGGAGAAAGAAAAACAGATACATACGAAATCTCAGCTGACTAAAGACAGAAAGAGGGGGAAAAGGAATGAAGAAGCAAACAATATAAGAAACCATTGATTATAAATGACTGGAAATAATCAAAATAGATAATTAGTAGCAGAAAATTATATCTGCAAAAGGATGAACTCTACAGGGTTAGAAAGGGAAGGAATTATATCAGTGACTAACATTGGGGAATCAGTCAATTGCAATGGAAAAGTAAAACATATAAGGATTATTTAAAATACTTAATAATAACTTCTTACTTGCAAAATATATGCAAAGATAATTTTCAATATTTACCCTTGCAAAACCTTGTGTTACAAATTTTTCTCCCTTCCTCCTCCCTTTCTTAGACAGCAAGCAATCCAATACATGTTAAACGTGCAATTCTATAAGAACTATTTTTGCTTTTAAATGACTTTTTCAGGGTCATGCAGCTATTAAGTGTGTCGGGCCAGGTTTCGACTTAAGTCCTCTTGATTCAAGGACCAGTGCTCTATCCACTGTGCAAACTAGCTTCATCCCTTCTTTTTTTTCTTTTTTAAAAGGCAATCAGGAAAAAAAAAAAAAAAAGAAAAAGAAAAAAAGAAAAAAAATTAGGGGCAGCTAGGTGGCGCAGTGGATAGAGCACCAGCCTTGAATTCAGGAGGACCTGAGTTCAAATTTGGTCTCAGACACTTAACACTTCCTGGCTGTGTGACCCTGGGCAAGTCACTTAACCCCAGCCTCAAAAAAAAAAAAAAAAAAAGAAAAAGAAAAAAAATTTAAAAGAAAAAAAAGTAAAAAGTAAAAAAATTTAACTTTAAAAAATTAAAAATTAAATTAAAAATAAAATAAAATTTTAAAAGGCAATCAGGGTTAAGTGACTTGCCCAGGTTCACACAGCTATGGGTTTGAACTCAGTACTGAATCATGTAATAAAGTGAATTTTCCAATGTTGTGAGGAGGATGGAGGAAGCATGTTTAACAACAATCTGGATGATATGTCAGGGTGGATTTTAAAGCAGATCTGGGGACTGTGCAGGGTTAGGTGAATAGAATGCTAATCTTAGAGTCAGTAAGACCTGAAAGTGAATCCTGTGCCAGACACTCTAGCTGTATAACCCCCACTCTCTAAACCTCAGTTTCCTCAATTGTAAAACGGAGATAATTAAAGCACCTACCTCCCAGGCTTTTATGAGGATCAAGAAAGTATTTGTAAAAATAGTTAGCATAGACTATAATAACAGTATAATGATGATGGCAAAAATTTAATAATAAGTTTAATGTTTAAATAATAATAAAGTTTAAGGTTTTAAAAGTTTAATAACAGCAGCCATGGCGTTTTATGAGGTGCCTTACTTAAATTATTCTCATTTAATCCTCAATTTCCTATTTTAGAGAGAAGTCACAGCATGAGAAACAATTGGCTTCACTTCCTATGGTTGGGGGCTGAGGCTCCTTCTGGTGGGTTCACGGGCTCAGCCCCGCCCCCCTCCAGTTGAAAGAGTCTTCTTCCTCCATTAATATTTCTGGAGCAAATTGTCTGGATCGTCCCCAAACCTCACACATCCTCAGTCTTGTAGTTCTTATTTTTCAGAGTTAATCTAGTAGAATATAACTTTTGTAAAGGCAGGTGATAAATCATATTTTTTTGTTTTATGATTGTAATGTCTTTGTATATTTTTTGGATCTAATCATGGGACTTGATAGAAATAGTGAATATTTTCAAGAGGTATCACAGAGGATCTCAAACTATGGCCCACTGAGGACGTTTATGGGGCCCGCCGGGTTATGGCAAATGGGCTGAAGGGCGCAGAGTGTGAGCTTTTGTTTTTACTATAGTCCGGCCCTCCCAGTCTGAGGGACAGCGAACTGGCCCCCTATTTAAAAGTTTGAGGACCCCTGCACATAAGGCACTGAAGTTAGGGGCAGCTATGTGGCACAATGGAGTCAAGAGGATCTGAGTTCAAGTATGGCCTCAGACACTTGCCGCTTACTAGCTGTGTGACCTCCATATCGCTTAACCCTGGTTGCTTTGCAAAAATAAATAAAATAAGTAAGCAGATGGATTAATAATTATTCTTTATTTTAATATAACTATACATTATTAATAATGTTAATCATAAGGCACTGAAGTTGTTGTAAGGGAGACCAAGGTTCAAATCTTCACTCAGACACTATTATCTGAAAGTGGATTTACCCCTATTAAGGTAGGTGGAAAAACTGCTTCTCTCAATGCACCAAAAAGCACTGCAAGTAATAGTGTTTGGGGGGGGAGAAGTTAAATGACTTGCCCAGAGTCTCACAACCTGTATATGTCAAAGAGAAAGTTTGAATGGAAGTTGTCTCCAGATCCAAATGCAGCCTTTTATCCATTATACCACAGTGCCTTGGATCTAGTAAGTACCAATTAGCTGGTTCTCCAAAACTTTCTTATTTAAGGAGGAGATTCAGATCTGACTTATCTCCTCTGGACTTTCCCAGTCATTCAGACCCCCTTTTAGTCCCTTTTATGTATCATCGTCTAGCCTTAGATTGGGTAGGACAGTCTCTCCTGCTTGAATTTATATTTCCAGGATTAGTGCTTAACACATAAATATTAACTCATTCACTGCTATTTCAAATGTTGATTTTACAGGTAAGGAGACTGAGGAAGAGTTGTGACCCGACTTATAACTAGGATTCCAAGCCCCATCATTCCGTGGACTACAATTTCATGAGGATTCTGAAGGTTAGTACATACAGAAGATTTGCTTTAGAAACAAAGTATTAAAAAGAATAGAGGCTGGAGCTGTGATTCCTTCCATATTGGAAACTCCCAGGTAAGGAAGGTGACCTACTAAGGAAGGTTGGTACATCACTGCAGTGATGTACCAATGCAGTGAATGAGTTGTCTTGGGCACTGAGAGTTTAAATGATGGGCAGCTTAATGGCTCTATCTATTGATCCAGACTCAGATCAAGAGGATCCTGAGTTCAAATTCATAAATCATATTTTTTTGTTTTATGATTGTAATGTCTTTGTATATTTTTTGGATCTAATCATGGGACTTGATAGAAATAGTGAATATTTTCAAGAGGTATCACAGAGGATCTCAAACTATGGCCCACTGAGGACGTTTATGGGGCCCGCCGGGTTATGGCAAATGGGCCAGGAACTTAATATATTTGATCCTAGACAAATAGGCAGGAAGGGAGAGAAAGCAAGCAAGCAAGCTTTAGCTGACACACCCAGGACCACAAAATCAGTGCTTGTGAGAGATGAAACTTGAACACAGATTTTCCAGGTTCTATCTCTCTATCTATCTTCTCAAACTTAGATCCAGGACCCTTTGCATCCTTAAAAATTATGAAGGACCCAATAGATCTTTAATTTGTTGATATTTGCCATGTCAAGGATTAACACGGATAAATTTTAAGATGTTAATGTATTTCAATACAAATAATAAACCAATCATATTAACATGAGTAACATTTTATAACAAATAATTATTTTCCAATAAAAATTAGTGAAGACGGATTGCTTACCTCACTCCCCTGAACTCTCTAATATCTGGCAATAGAGAAAATGGCTTTTTTCATTCAATCTACTGAGACATGTTCTTTTGTTTACAGTACATAAAGAAAATCTGGCCTCACATACTAGTTGGAAAAGGGAAGTGTATTAATTAAGTAGACAATAATGTCCTATTATAATCATGAAAAGAGATTTGATCTCACACACCTTTTCCCCACAAAAGGGTCTTGAGGAGCACCAGGGGTCCATGGAGCACAATTCTGAGTATCATTCAACAACTAAAAGTTAATATACAGGGAAACAAAACCACAAATACAGGTCATAATGCCACCAAGAGAAACCAAATCCTCCTTGTCTAGAACTTGGTTCCCCTGGGGAATATACATTTTCCTTTCTAGGACAATCCCTTTCTCTAAACCCAGCCTGAAACCCTACAAGCCCCAGAGCCTGTCAGATCTCCTTGATATACTCCATGTGCTTCTCCGTGGCCCCAGGGGACAAATGAGCAAAGCCTATATTATTGTGTGTGGGATTACATCAGAGCCCCATTACACACCTGGGATGAGGATGCCATGAGGTCTGGACTAAGGCAGGGAGTGAGGTCAAGATCGGCCTTTCCTGAAAAGCTTGGAGCAGCAGCTGGGGGAGGCAGGGAAGACAGCTAGCTAGATCTCGACTACAGGAATGGCCGAAAGCCCCAAGAGATAAGCTGCCCTTGAAGGGGTCAAGCTTGTGGGGAAAAATCAGCTCATAGGAAGAAAGAGAGGGAAGGGCAAAAAAGCCCCAATGAGATCTACGCCAGGGAGACCTGGAGAAAGCCAGGAAAATGCATTCTGGGATTCTGGACTCCCTGGCTTGGCCCAGGGATCATAGAATCCTACACCTAGAAACCTGAAAAATCTTAGAGGTTATCCCTGTTACAGGAAGGGAAACTGAGGTTCATGGGGTAATATCATAGATTTAGAAAGCATCTTAGAGGGTCAATGAGTCTTTCCCCATCCCACAGAGGCACAGAGGGTAAATGGTGAGCATGACTAAGACAGGATTTGAACCTTGGTTCCCTTGACTGCTTGGTCCATAATTTATCTACTCAAGCCATTAGTGGTACCACAGAAACTAGACAGAGGCCTGAAGTCCCTTGGTGATGGGTCCAAGTTTGCACTGCTCCTATAGCAGCCGGACAATCTGACTTTGTCCCCGCCAAGTTTGCTTTTTTTGGCCATTATCAAGAAATCTTGATTAAATGTCCCCATCCCCCTAGAGGAACCATAGACAACGGCTGCCAATGGGCAGCGATAATGCCCAGCGATGAAAACTTACGGGGGTGGGGAGGAGGGATGAAACAAAGTCCCTTGAAGGCTAAGGTTGGCCATGTCGTTTTCCCTATAGGGGACCAAGGCCTGAAAGGAAATGAAAGGCTGGCTCACAGACGGACAGACACAGACAGACACACACACAACCTGGGCAGCCATTTCCTTAACTCTATTTTTCCACCCAAGAGGCACCAGTGGTTAGCAGTATGGTGGCAACAAGTGGGTCAGAGGTCAGCCAGTCCCGCCAGCTCTGGTTTCCATGGAGACAAGGTCCATTCATCCAGCACACAGAGGGCCCTTCACATCCACTTAGGCACAATTGAGCTATTACCGAGAGCCTAGGAGAGCTGTTTCTGGAGCACAGTGAATTCACTAGACAGGGCAGAGTTTAATGGAGCTGATTAAGATGGTCGTTGGGGGAATTATCCCGGAGCTGAATTGGGGAATGCCCCCTGCCCAGAAGCCGGTTAAATCCCCCGACGTCATCCCTCCCCCTCCACGGTCCCTTGTCTCGGAGGGAGCTGGGGACCTGGGATCCTAAACTCTCACTCTGCACAAAAACAAAGTCCCCACACAGCCCCGTCCCTGGCCTTTTCCTCAGCCCCCTCCCATCTCGGAGGGCTGACCCCAGGCCCGGGAGCCCTGACCTCTGCCACCGACAACTCCGTGATTTAGGGACAAAACTCCCTAAGCCCAAATAGCTTCAGATAGAAAATCAATACCGGGAGGGAGAGATTCCGTCTCAAAACTCATTCCGAGACAGAGAGCGGGGCTCGGTCTAAAGTGAGAAATTCCCCAGCGAGAATTCATAACTTTTCAGGGATTTTTGCGGGAGGCAGGTTTAATGCCATAAGAACCCCACATTCCTCAGTTCCAAAGCCATATGAGAACACAGAGGCAAAGCGAGGCCCGAGCAGCCAGCCGGGGAGTCAGGAATGATAGCGTAAGAGCTGCCGGGGGCTTCAGGTTTTGTGAAATCCGCATATTTTTGGCTCACATATTACATAATAATTGCCAGCATGATGATCTCACTTAGCATGGCAACCCTATGAGACAGATGCTTACTATTACCCCCATTCTACAGATGCGGAAAGTGACAACCAGGCACGGTTAAGTTACTGGCTAAGGAGCACTTTGTTTCATCCCTCCTCCCCACCCCCGTAGGTTTTCACTGCTCTGCGTTATCGCTGCCCGTTGGCAGCCGTTGTCTATGGTTCCTCTAGCGGGGTGGGGATTTCTTGATAATGGCCAAAAGAAAGCCAGTATCCGAAGCTGGATTTGAACTCTGAGTCCATCCCTGCGCCGGCCTCCTCCCGCGCTAACAGTGCGAACGTGGCCACTTTGGAAAACCCCTCCCAGCCGGACTCTCAGAGGAGGCTGATCTGCATTTGTGGCAGGAGGGCTCCACATCTGGGAAACCGCAGGGTCCGACCACAGCGGGGAAAACAACAAGGACCTATTGTGACGTCACTAATCTTATTGCCTATTTCCGACACATAAAACGCCGTTCCTATGGAAATAACTGCCCCCACGGTTACATTGTTTCATTTAACTTTCTCCTTTCCCCAGAACCAATTACGGACGGCGGGAGGGGGTATGTTCCTGGAGCATTAACTAGGTCCTCCAGGGGGTCTCCGAAGGAAACTGTGGCGGCGTGTGCAGACCCGAAATCAAGGCAATCGCCATTTTCTCCCAGGTCCGCCGAATGTGTCCAATTAAAGTTCTCCTGTCCGGGACTAAGTGCCCCGCTTTTAGAAGTACACTGCAAGATGGGAAACCTGCCTCCAGGGCAAGGGGGAGCCATGGGAGATGTAACGGGATGGAGGGGCGCTCGAGACTGCACTGGATTGGGAGGCGGGAGTTCTGGCTGCGTCCCTGGCAAACATCCCCTACCAGTCCCTGGGACTATGAACAGGGGCTCGTCCCCTCCAGAAAATGATAGTAGCCAGCATTTAGAAAGTGCTTTCTCTATGTTATCTCGTTTGAGGTTTCCATTTAGAAGAAAGGGGTTTTACACTAAGTGGTCTCTAAGTCCCCTCCAGCTGTAAAAATCTGTGGCTTCTCTCCCCATCCAACTTGTGGCTGCCCCAAACCAGCTTAAAGTGAGCCGAGATCCTCAGGAACTGAACTGCAGAAGAGACTGAAAATGCCGTCTGCCCCACGCAGAAAGCCGGGTTTGGGGACTTCCAGAGGCATCTCTACACCTGAATGAAGTCCGTTAGGGATGCTGCTTTCCAGGCCCTTCGAGCTCACGTAATGCTCAGTCTGGCTCTCGGAGTGGAAGGAGTGCCCCTGTCTGCATGGCAGACCCCATCACGGGCGCCTTTCCGGCCTGCTTCAGCTCAGCTCTTAGGACTTTCTCCCTCTTGAATTTTCTGCCAAAAGAGGCAGTCCCGAATGGTGAATAGCTCCTCTGGACCTTGAGACAGACAGTCCCCCGAGTTCTAATCTCACTTCAGACACTATGTGGATGACTCTTAGAAAAGTGCTTAGTTGCTCCAAACTTCAATCTCTTTATCTGTAGAATGGGGAGAATAATAGCCCCTGCCTTACATAATGATTTTGAAGATCAAAGTACTTGAATTTTTAAATTAAAGGCTTTTATTTTCAAAACATATACATGGATAATTTTTCAACACTGACCTTTGCGAAATTTTGTGTTCCAAATTTCTCCCCCTTTCCCTTCCCCCCTCCCTAAATGCCAAATAATCCAAGATATGATACTTTAATTTTAAAGAGCAAAGTTTAGCTATTATTACTGATTGAAATGCAATATATTTTCCCATCTCTCAGGCCTTTGCTCTGACAATGCTAATGGTAACTGCCCTGGAAGGCAGGAAGTCCTGGATTCATATGTTCCCATGGATATTTACTAAGTATGTGCACCTGAGCAAGTCCATCAAGTTCTCAAGTAAAATGTGACTCATTATTAACATACCGCATTGGCTTGTTATCAATTTGAAATGAGACAGTTCTGGAAAAGTGTTTCATAGGCCTTAAAATACTTTATAAATGTGAGCTATGATTAGTATTATGAATATGATTATGGTAAAATATAAGCTCTCTGAGGACAGGGATTATATCTCCCTTTTGCATGTCCTGCTGTTAGCACATAATGCCTGGTAGAGTATAGTAAATGCCGGATGATTAATATTGGGATGACTTCTCAGTAATTAAACATCTAATTGGTCTCCAAATTAAAAAAAAAAGAAAAAGAAAAAAGAAAAAAAAGGCTTGCTAATCTTTTCTTGATCATCTTCCACATCTACTGCAGTTCTCTTGGGATACCCATCGGAGGAGCTTGGGTTCTCCAAAGCTGGGCTAACAGACTGGCAAGCTCTGGCACGTGCGACCAAGCTGGCCGAGATTCAGGACTGGGCCCAGCAACAGATGGCATGCGTCTGTTATCTGAGGACCAGCCTGGCTAAGTCGGGAAGGCTGGCTGCTGGGCGAAGCATCCTCATGGACTCGCCAGCTCCTGCCCGTGCTAAGGTGGACACCAGAGAGCTCTTCTCTGAGCCAGCACAAGGAGCCTTCATGCTTTGATGATGGGACCTTGAGAAGAACTTGTTTTTTAATTTGGAGCTCATAAATTTGGATTATTTATACACACACACACACACATACACACACACACACACACACACACTACAGAAGGGGACTAAATGGATGACTTTTAAAAAATTCTCATAATGAATTTGCTTCCCATAGAAAGCAGCATTCTAGTAAATGCTTTCCCAACTTTCTTTAATGAATGCTTCCCAAGGAATTAGCATCAGAGATCCAGAACCAGAGATGACCTTGGAGGGCATGCTGTATGACCCCATAGTTTTACAGATGAAAAAACTGAGAACAATAAGAATGAGGGACTGGCCAAGTAGGGAACTTGGCACTTGGACATAGGCCAGAGATTTAGATCTGGATGAGACCCAAAGAACAAAGAGTCCAACCCACTCATTTTACAAGTAAGGAAACTGAGACCAAGAGAGGTTACACCATTGGTTTTAGATCACATGAGCAATAAGTATAAGATCTGACACTGGAAACCAGGCCCTCTGCCCCCAAAGCTCATAGGCTGGTCCCTGTTCTGAGCACCTACTGTATGCATGGCACTGGGCCATTTCTAGAGGGTGAAAATACCCCCAAACCCTAAATATAAGTTGCTACCTATAAGAGGCTCACAACAGGGAAATGGAAAAGACGGAATCCATGGTAAAATAAAACAAAACTAAAACAAAACCCAAACTAATCAAAAAAGGTCATGGGATTGGCAGACTACATTCCACCCAGATTGGATGACTATTGTCCCTAAAAGGAAAGAACCACTTCCATTTTTGTATGCATCTTTCATGTTCTGAATATAACACATCCTTAATCAATTGCTGAATTGATTAACACTGAGGGTTATCCTAGGTGAGATAGCTTTAGGTTCAAGGAAAAAGTATATTCAGCCGGGCCTTGACTCACAGTTGAATGGGTGAGAACTTGAAGGTCACTCTACTTCACAGGAGAACAATTGGAGCTATCTTAAGGTCCTTCAGCCATTCAAATGTGTGTCCCAAACGCAAGAGACCAGAAGTGACACAGAGAGTCGACTGGCTGAGCAGTGAGAAGTTCTAGCTGGCATAAAGAGATACACCAAGCTTAATGGTGCACAAATCCCCCTGGAAAACCCCCCTCAGAATGAGAGCCCCAGTGTTGGGAGAATGGTAGTGTTTAATTCAACTTTAAAATAGTATGAATGGCCAACCATGTGAAACATTCTGGGGTAGGCCATAGGAGTATTAGAAATGTTTTTAATATAAAACAAAAATAAAAAGTTTAGATCCTTCCCTCAAAAAGCATATATTCTATGGAGGAGGGTGGAATAACAGGAAACCCCTCAATGGGGGAGAGATGTTTGATCATCAGTTTGATGAGAAACTAAGAAACAGCCACGAGGATAGTTTCTAAACATGTAGGAGGAGATTGTTATTTCCATTCCTCTTAGACACAGAAGAAGAGGGGTAGGTTTGGAGTCTTAAGGCCCGGGGTTCAAGGCCCACTCTTCCCTCTTGGAATCTCCAGGGGTCTTGAAGACCCAACTCAAGCAGCATTTTCTGCATGAGGTTTCTCCCATGCCTTCCACCACCAAGGCTGCCTTGTATCTACTTTGTATGTTTTTGTTTAAATGTACATGAGAGAAAAGATCCTGAAGGAGAGGGAGCATCTTACTTTTCTCTTTGTAAAAGACAAGTACCAAGAAGTTAGCCCAATTTTTGGCATATAGTGGGCACTTTGAGTGAAAAAGGAACAAACATTTATTTATTTGGCTCTTGCTAGGTGGCAGGCACTGTGCTAGTACTTCACAAACATCCCATTCTATCCTCACGAGAATCCTAGGAGGTAGGTATTATGATGATCCTCATTTTACATTTGAGGAAAGTGAGGCAGGCAGCAATTAAGTGACTTGCCTAGGATCGCAAAGCTAATGAGTAAGGCAGAATTCGGTCTCAGATTTTCTGACTCCTGGCTCTATTCACTTTAGCATCCCTTACTAATACTCATTGATTATTACTATGAGGAAGACATTAGCGAAGTTCCTTTTCTTCCCCAGGGTTGGACCTCTATCCCTAACTTCGGATCACAGAACTAAAAGGAGGCAGGATTTAACATAGGTCCTACTAAGTTTGAATTTAATTTTAAATCGAGACTCTCATTTACTAGCTCTGTGACCTTGAGCTTATACCATAACTCCTCTGAGCTTCAGGGCACTGTGGTAACTGTTTATTTTTTTTTGTATTTGTAACCCCAGACCTTGGCACAGTAACTAGAACATACTAAGTACTTAATGAATGCTTGTTGATTGATTGAAGAGATGGCCTGGCCCCTCCACTTAGTTGAGTTTGGGATCTGGCTCACCTTTAACAGACTAATGCCTCAGACAGTAAGGTTGCCTCTTCCACACCTCCTAGACCTGTCTTGACAAGATCGTTGCTCAAAAATTGTATCGCCGGTGGCTTTATTGATCAAGCATGAAGCCTCCTTTAATAAATGCTTGTCAAAATGAACAGACGTACCTAATGACCGGAAAGATGAACAAGGGGACACAGCAAAGAAAAGGAGTGGGATTCACAAGAACAGAAAAAAGAAACTGACTTGTCACTTCTCGATAGAGAGGTGGGGGACCGTGAGGGCAGAATGGGTCATCAGATGGGGCCATTCTTAATTTTGTGTTTCTTAACACTGAGATTTTAATGCTGCCCTGATTATGGAGCTGGGGGAAAAGCTTACATTCAGCAATGACAGAAATGTACAAACAAAAGACATCAATTAGAGACTGCTCTCAACCAGACTCTTACTTAAGGAGCTTATGTTGGGGCTTCCCCAAGCCAGAGTCATTCTCTGTCTTGATATTCAACTACCTGGAGAAAAACACTATCACCTCTGAGAAAGTATCTGAACTTGGAAAACCTTGTCTTAAACTGCAGCGCTGCTACTTAATCCCTGTAAAATTCTTGCCAAGTAACTCCACAATTCTGGACTTCTGTTCCCACGTGTAGAAAATGAATTGGGTCTAGACTAGATAACCTCTACAATTCCTTCAAGGCCTATACTTACGAAATGCTTTCGGTAATTCGTCTGCCAGTGGAAAAACAGGACATGGTATTCACAAGAGCATAGTGGTCTGGGGGACGCCCCGTTGGGACTGACCGAGAGTAAGTAGGCAATTTTCCAGCCCTGGCCCCTAGCCTTCCCATACTCATAACCCACACACTGACTGTGGTATCGGCACCAGAACCGATGTATCTGACGCCTGACACAGATACTATCATTGCCAAGGGGATGGTCCCTCGGGGTGAGTAAAAAGGCTATGACTGTCTCTCAGCGAGCAAAGGTACCACCTTACTTATAACAAAAGATCCTCAGAGCAAGCGAGGCAGGCTGAATTGTGGTACAGGGGGCTGGCTTTTACTAACTTCACAAGATCCATGTTTTCTGGGAGAACAGTAATAACCATGAAAAATGCGATGTGGGCTAGTAATTTTGTCTGCTTTCCTCCAAGGCAAAACTAAGTGGTAGAATGCCTTAATTTTAACATTGCCGACCACTTTTTAGAATTTGTTTGGAATACCTTCCCTCTGACAATTATAAGTAAAACAAAGTCCTGCTCTCCTGGGTGGTACGGGATGATGCTGTCGGGAACATCCTGGGCCAAAAACTAGGAAACCTACAAACTTCGCGACAGCTGGTTTATTTCAGGCCCAAGTCCATCCTGGGGAGGGTAACCCGGAAAGATGGAGCCCGGGCGATGGGATCCGCAGGGCCGAAAGGGCCCCAGCTCGTCTGCACTTTGTTAGCCGCTAATCGCCTCTTTTGAGTGAGATCTGCATTCTCTCTTTTTGGGCAGAACAGCCCCACTCCCTTACCTAACAGCTCGGAGCGGACTCACCGCCCCCGAGACCAAGCGCCCAAGGAACCTGAAACCGGGCCAACGTTAGCACAAGAAGAGAAAAGGGAGATTGTCCGACTTGAACAACTCAAACATTTCATTCTCTTTCGAGGCCTCAAAACCCTAATTTGACCACAAAAACCTGGCCTCTGGTGTTTCTGTTATAAGTATCAGATTCCTTCAGCTGAACTTGGCTGTTCACTGCCTGAACAAATTACATTAACAATACAGAGAAATGTATACAGAGCCTTAAAAACACTGCCGAGCTGGGACCAAAACAAAGGCAGGGGTGTCCTAGCAACAAACCTTACCCGCACCCCCGGCCCCCCCAACACACACACACAGCTTTAGGCCCTGCCAGGAATTGCGAACCATTGAGTTCTTCTCTTTTCTGCAAACAATTAGGGACGGAGAAGTCACAATTACAGATGGGATTTACAGCCAAAGGAACAATCTATAAATCACAGGGCTCCCACCCCCCACCTCCAACCCCCCAACCATTCCTAACCAAATAATCAGATCCAGATGTTTAGCCACAGCTGCCTAAATGTGTGGTACATTGTTGTCCAACTAGACTAAGATCTGACTCTGTGAACTGTCAGAGACTGAAGCAGGATTTTGCCAAGCCAGAAGGGGCCCTTTTTCCATCCCAACTGCAAGGGCGTAAGCCCAAATGTGAGAAGATACTTGGTTGGAGCTATCCGTGCCGTGATGGGGAGATGGCCACGGTGTGTCCACACTGCTCGGCCACTGAAAGAATGGTATGGCTTCATTCCTCGAGTTCCTAAAGCTTCCCGAATCGAACATAATTTAATAAGATGAACACTACGGCCATCATGTAGGACAGAGACAGGCTTGAAATTCTCCATTACATTATGGGCCATAATAATCATCTCATTAAATCATGAAATTATATCATGGGCAAGTTTCTTCATTTCTGAGTGCTCTACAGTGAGGCAACATTCGCAGCCTTTAGGTTAAAGGGAAGGTGCTCGTTTGCTTTGGTAGAGGGAATTCCCTGATCCCAAAGTTCCCCATACCAGGAATTCTTAATCTGGGACTCATGAACCTTCAAAGGATAGAGGGACAGATTCCCACAAGTCTATTCATTTGAACAGGAGGAAAAAAATACATCTTCATTTTTACTTATTTCTTGCTTGCTTTGTAGTCCTATGTGTTTTACTTTAGAATATTTTACATTTAGCAGCATTATGATGAGAAAAGATCCATGGGGTTCACCAGATTTAAGAAAGCAGTATAAGACACCAGAAAAGCTTAAATGCCTTGCCTTATACAAATGAAATCCCAAGTCCAGTCCTAACCCTTATCACTGATAATGTGATTCTGATTCTTTCTTGTTTTTTAATTGCCTCATCGATTCCATGGATAGAAACACAAAGTTTTTCCTCAGAGAATGTCGAGTTAAGAGACCCCAAAGACTATGAAACTTAAACAAGAATGCCCTAAATGACCCTCAACAAAAGGCCTGGCAAGTGACAGCCAAGCCTTTGCTCGGTCCCATCTCTAAGAAGTCTCTGCTATCTTCTATAGGGGCTCACTTGGCTCCTAGATGGCTCTAACTGATGGGCCTAAGTCTGCTCCTAGATCTGCTCTCTGGAGCCAGGGAGAGAAAGTTAAAGCCATTTTCCACATGACAAATACCTAAAGGCAACTCTCGGTGCCCACCTTGTATCTTTTCTTGTTCTTCATATAAAACATATTTAATATATAGGTTAACATAAAGCTATATGCCATATAACTCTCATAACATAAAGTCAAACTTTCCCTGCGTGCCTTGTGCCAATCAAGGTCCTTCCTATCAAGTGGTGCCCCACACTGAACACGACAGACAAGGGTAGAGGGGGGTGGGACTACTCCACTATCTAGGGCTGATAACACGGTTTTTATCATCTTGATCCAACCACACCAGAGGCTTCTGGGTAGGACCGGCACAAATAGAGCTCCAAATCTGGCCAGCTATACTGCAAAAAAAATGTTGCTTTTCTCCATAGGCAGTAGAACTCGATAAAATGGTATCATAACTTGGCAATTACTCACGAGCTTCTACTATGGGCCAGGCATTGTGGTGGATAGAACAGAGGGGCTCTCCTAGTCAAGTCCTGGACTTACCTGTCACATCACTGTGAGACCTTAACTCACTGAAACTTTCAGCGCCTCCAGCTATTCTATGTTTACCTGATTTCTACTTTTACTGTCTCCTACTGCTCCTTGTGAGGACAGACTATACCATTTGCTGAAGTGCTATCATACTATGGGAAAAGTTTCTCCCCAAAGTTCCAGATGCAGAAGAAATCACACATCTGATCTGAAAAAGAAAATGGCAGCCAAAGAAAGGCACTAAAAGTCATAGACAAAAATGAAGCAGCTCTGCCCTCAAAAAGCTGACAGTTTATCGGGGTGGTTATAATTGCACACACAGATTCTGAGAAGCTGAGAAGGAACTATTCTTTGGGTTGTCCCAAAGTGGAGTGAACTGCCATGGGAGACAGTGGAGACTCCTCACAAGATGGAGGAAAGCAAAGACATCTTGTAGAGGATAATTCAGGTCACTGTGGTCTTTGGAACAAAAATGACCCCTTCAGAAAGCCAGAGTTCCTCAGTTCCCCTCACGCTGGTGCTGATCCTATCTCTGAACCCTAGGATTTTAAGAGGGCTCTTTTCTATCGAGAGCACTTTGGCTGCTACCAGAGGTTCCTCTACTGTGGTGAATATCCATGAGTCAATAGTATCTTGTGTTGTCCCTACAAGACTGCCTGGTAACTAAACACCTCAGTAACAAGTGACATTTAGCTCCATCCTCCTTCATCCATCATCCTTTCCAGACAGGTCCTCTCTAGGATTTCACATGGACCTGAGGTGAAGCATGGAACGGCATGGGATGGGATGACACAGCTGCTGTTTTTAACTGAGGAAGGAAGGAAGGAAGGAAGGAATTCAATGAACCGGGATGTCTGGGCTCCTCGAGGCAGTGGGTTTGAGCATGTTGTTAGCTGGATGGGGACAGCCTCTTCCAACAGACAACATGGATTTTGCTCCCGGTCGTTACTCCATGGGTGGGATCTCCAAAGGAATCTGGAGGTTCTTTGTGATCAAGGGAATTTAGTCTCGGATCAGAGGATGTTGACAAGATGGTCACGCTATCTCATTAACAATTTTCTTATCAACATAATGTGGATTACATGGCAAAAAAAGAAGGTCCAACTAACTCTAAACTTCTTGCAAAGAGGTGACCCCCTTCTGGGTTGCCTGGCTAAATTCAAAATTTGAGCAGAAAGCCTACCTGAAATAGGGGAGGAGGAAATCAAGAAAGTTTAGCTATGGAGAGGCATCAGGAAGCCATGGGTTTACATCCCACCATATACTAGTAATAGAACCTTGGGCAAAGCAGTGAATCTATGTGGTCTCAGTTTTCTCAACTGCAAAATGAGGACTGAGGATAATAGATACAATGATCTCAAGGTTTCTTCCCAGCCTTAAACTTATGAACCTTTGAGCGATGGGATGGCGAAAATAATAATGATTAATATATATAGTTTTTTGCAGTTGGGGGGGGGGAACTGCCTACATGATCTCATTTGGCCATCATAAGAGCCGTGTAGTTGCTAATCATGTATTATTAAGCTAATTGCATGGATTAGAAAGCTGAGATTGAGAGAGCTTAACAGACTTCCCCAAAGAGCCATGGCTGGTAAATGACAGAGTTGGGATTTGGAACCCAAATATTTTTATTCCAAACCTAGCTCTGTATATCTATGATAGCCCAGAGAGTAAAGAAAAAAGTGTTCTCTGTCTCTAGATCTAGTTCATGGAGAGCAGGAAACAATATGTTAATTAAACCTATTAATCAATCAACAAGCATTTATTAAGTACTAGGCACTGAGGATTCAAGTTGGAAAAAATGATATAGTCTACTCACAAGGAGCAGCAGGAGATAATAGAAGTAGAAATCAAGTAAGCAAAAAAAAAAATACAAGTGCATTAAAAAAGAGGGAGAGATTAAGAAAGACTTCAGAAAAAATAGTTCTTGAGTTGAATCTGAGTATAATAATAATTCCACAGTGATTTAAAAAAATAATTTAATGATGTTTACATATAATTATTTGGCCCTACCAATGACTGTGAATTATTTGCTCTACTTCACTGTGGACCTTAATTTTCTTATCTGTATATGGGGACAAATGACTTGCTGAAGGTCACACAGATGGTTAGGGTCAAAGGAAGGATTTAAATTCGAGTGATCATCCCTGGTTTCCTCAAAGCCATCCAACTTTGGTCCCCAGAAAATTCTCCTTATTTCCACCAATAAATATACTACTTTCATTTCCGGAAGAGGAAAGGGCAGCCGTGACTTGCTATTAACCTCTAGGATCAAATGTAAGGTCATTTGTTTGGCATTTAAAGTGGTCCCTTCAGCCTTAGTAGATTTCTCACACATCAATGCATTTTGTCTTCCAGCCAAAATGGCCTAATTGCGCTAAACTTTTACAACAGATGATGCATCTCCCATTTTCATGCCCTAGCACTGATGTTCCCCCCAGGTCTAGATTCTCTCCCTCCTCAACTTCACCCTTATATTCCTCCACAGATCAGCTCAAATGCTCCTCTGTGCAAGGTCTTGCTCTCCACTACTAGAGTCTCCCCCTTTATGGCTACTTTCCCTGTGTTCTGGATGGGTCTTATATAAATCCACAGACATACATGTGGTACGTTCCTTTAAAAATACCTGGGGGCAGATATTACAAAAGATTTCCCCAACACTTAAACCCAGTGGCCCAGAGTAAGCACTTAATAAATGCTTGTTGACTGTTTCACTGATTAAACTCAGATAAGGAGAATTAAACTTATGTTCTATGATCTCAAAGCTACAAAGGGAACAATTTTAGCACCTAGAAGAGGGGCACTATTAGCTCTATGGCTTTTGGAAAACCACTCTTTCTTCTTTGGGTCTCAGTTTCCTCTACAAGATGAAGGTATCACACAAGCCGATCTCTGTGACGTTCTTTTACAGCTCGGCCTTCTATTTAAGTCTCTGGGGCTGCCATAGACAGACATTGGGCTGGCATTCCCACAACCAACCAAGTGAACTAGGAATCAAGGCTGTTTCTGGCTCCTCCATACCAATTCTGCCATCTACTACTTATTCCTTCCCTCTGAAATTCTCTCATTTATACAGGGTCTTGTTTGGACCCAATTGTTTGCATGTTGTCTCCTGCCTTTAAAATGTTAACTCCATAAGGACAACAGGTTGTTAAATTTCGTCGTGCCCCAGCACTTAGGACCACTAAGAAATGCTTAAAGCTCAATCAGGCAGAGTAATAAACCATCCTTCCCTACTTGGGGCTTCCGTACCCAGCTGAGCCATGTCAAGTCTCCTCATTTCCTTGGAGAAAAATATTCAGGAACAGGTAACCTCAAAGAGGGTGACTGATCCCAGCCTCCACGTGTCTAGGTACCCATTGGCTATGCCAGTTGCCCAGAGGGATACAATCACCATAGGAGGAAGGGAGGACCCAATACCTTTACCACCCATTCTGGGGCTGGCAAGGACTACATATTTAATTACACTCCAATTCTATAAGAGGATCCAATTTTTTGTTGTCAATCCTGGTGGGGCTGGGGTAACTAGGATGTCAATTTAATTATACAAAACTTTCTACTTCCAAATCTGGAACAAAGAAAGTAGAATCTCACCCATTTTCTTTTCCTCTATATTAATCTCCTAAGTGGCCTCAAGCCATAGAGAAGGGCTATACATGGCTAATCTCTGAGTTATAAGAGATTTTCTGATGTCAAACCCATGTGGTTCCTCCCACTGAAAGAAAAGCACCAGAGTTCCTGAATTAATAGGATTTGGAATGATGTCATTTTTTAATTTTTTTTTTTTAATTGGTGTTCCAAGCTACATGTTGGAAGATGGGGAAGGCATCTCGCCCTCGGAGTTCACGTGTGTGGAGCTCCTGGTTAAACTGCCTATACTCTGCCCCTCTAAAGCAGGGGTTCTCAAACTATGGCCCAAGAGCCAGATGCGGCCCACTGGGTTATGCCAAATGGGCTGAGGGGCGGAGACAGTGTGAGTTTTAGTTTTTATCATAGTCCGGCCTCCAACAGTCTGAGGGACAATGAACTGGCCCCCAATTTGAAAAGTTTGAGGACCACTGCTCTAGAGACTAACATCTCTACTTTCTAGTCTTAGACACTGGGAGGCAAGGGATGTAGGGAGAGGAGACTGGACATGTTAAATGAACTGGTCTTTGGCATTTACTAGCTGACTGGGGTCTTATCCATGAGCCATCATGATGCATTTTAAAATTATCAACATTGTTTGCTTGCTTTTTTTTTCTTTCTCATTTTCTTTTTCATTTTTGATCTAGCTTTTCTTGGGCAGAATGAAAATGTAGAAAAATGTAAAGAAGAATTGCACATGTTTAACATATACTGGATTACTTGCTGTCTAGGAGAGGGGGAAGAGGGAAGGGAGGGAGAAAATTTGGAACAAAGGGTTTTGTAAGGGTGAATGTTGAAAAATATCATTGCAAACAAAAAGCTGTTATTTTTAAAAAATCGACATATAAAAATGAAATGCCAATATAATTTAGAATGTAAGTTCATTGAAAGCAAGGGCTCTATTTGTTCAGAACCTAGACTAGTACCTGATAATTGGTTGATACCCCATAATGCCTGTTGACCCTAATTAGATACAAATATAAATAACAATATGTTTGATTTCCCCTTCCCTTTTCTTTCCCCTTAAACATTGTTCTTAAGTCCTTGTAAAATTATTTTTCTTCGTGAATCTTTAGAATTAATTAAGATGGGACAAGCTTACTTTAAAAAACACAAGCAATAATTATCCATATAATAATGGACAAGTTAGTTGCTTTCTCCATCCCTCAGTTTTCTCATCTATAAAATGAATAGACTGTATAAAGACCTCTAAGCACCAGATGACCTATAAGATTTAATTATTCTGGGAATACTGCAAATTTAGGAATATTTGTATTCATCCACTTGCCAGCAGTTCTCTTCTGTCTCCTCTTCATTTAAGTCACATATACTTCAAGACCTTACTTTGGCTCTAGCTACCATAAAAACTTTCTTTTATCATCACATGTTGCAGCAGCTCTATTTCTACAATCTCCTGCTAGTAACTTGAACTGTTCCTTCAAGCTCTCATTGCTATTCTGTTTCTTCCAGATATTTTTCTCATCTCACCAAAGAGATTATGTGGACCAGGGGCCAAATGGATGAGAATCCTGGAGTTTCACGGAATAAATGGCCCAGGGGTCTTGTCTTCCATTTCTTTGTATTCCCTGGGAAGGAAGAGATTCCTTAGGATCCAGCACTCAAAATTATTTACTCAAATATTTACTGACTGATATGCCCCTGCTGTTCCCCACAGGAAAAAAACAATGAACAAATTCATCAAGCGGAATCCCTCTGACACTTATTTTTAAGGAGGATATTGTTTGTTTGAAGTGGATTCTACTTCCATTAACATCAATCACAGCCACCTGAGTCCCCATATATTTGAATTCAAGACATGTAATTATAGTTCATTAGGAGAATGAGCCAGTCTGAGGAATTCTGGATTTGGAGTGTAATACTGGGAAAGTCCTTTATCTTCACTGGGCCTCAGTTTCCTCATCTGCAAAATGAGAGGCTTTCACTAGATTACTTCTAAGGTCCTTTTTCAAGCTTTAAAATGATGATCTCATGTACACTCACTTGAAGTGATATTTATGTAATTTGGACTACACAAGCTTTAAAATGATGTCACGAACATGCATATGAAGTGATATTTATGTAATTCAGACTAGATTACTTCTAAGGTCCTTTTTCAAGCTAAAAGGTTGATCTCAAGAACACCCACATGAAATGATATTTATGTAATTTGGACACAGGGTCTTACTTGAGCTGATAAAATGATCGCCATCCCTCTTGACTGAAATACCATGATTCAAAGGTCTGCTTGTGACTTCTTATATTGTAAAGCCTGGACCCATAATTATCTGATTAGGACATCAAAATCAAAACAGTGATGGAAAACCATATAATGCCAGGTACTTAAAAAGAAGAAGCCCAATCTAGTGACCCATTATACCTTCTCAGTACTGAGGGTAAAGTCAGATTCTGCCTCTTAGGGGACATCAGGTAAACTACAGGAAAGGGAAGTTATACAAGGAAGATGTCATGTCAGACATGGCCAATGTTTTTGCTTGAATTGGCCATAGGGATGGAGATTCCACCGGGAAGATGTCAAGGGGGAAGAGTCACTCAGGAAAAAAGAGGTTCCTAAGAAAGAAACAATTACAAAATACTTCTTAACATGTATTAAAAGGAAGTTTTGGATGGTCCTTTAAGGGCAGGAGCAACAATTCATCTGTTCAGTAGCCTTAGGGTGATGGTAGACAGAAGCAGTAGATTATTAGCTCCCAGAGGGAAGGGAGTGACTCAGATTTTGTCTTTTTATTGCTAGTGTCTGGTTTGTCTCGTACTATGTAGGCACTTAATAAGTATTTATTAGATATGGATCAGTTGGAAAGGGACAGAGGTCAGCTTTTAAGGAAGAACTTGGGCTGTTGTTGGGTCAAAAAAGGATTGTTATCAAGCATACAGGATTGATCTAACAGTGTGTCAGAAGGGCAGGCCAAGTCAGCATGGCTGTGCTGTGCTAACTTGAGGTTCTTTATGGGTACTGGCTCTGGCTCCTTCCAGCAAACCCAGGCCTCTGGTTCTTGGCTTGTGTAGTCAGGGCCCCAAGGAAGCTTCAATTTTATGGACAATTTCTCTCATTCTCCATAGGGAAGCCAAACAAGTGGAACATCAGATGAGGTGACACTCAATGGGGAACGTCCAGTTGGCCAAGAGTCCTCATCTGCTCTGAGTCTATCATTCATGGGACGTTCCAGAGTATGGGGCCTGAGGGACTGACAGATGAATAATCCACAGAAAACTTCACAAAGATTGGATTCAAGATAAATTGGACAGGGAAATGTGAATCTAGAGCAAGTAGAGAAGGAAGATGTATGCATAGAAATAATGGTGGAAAGGAAATGGAAGCTGAGGGGGATATGTCTGAATGAGTTATGGTGAATGTCATGGAATATTATTGTTCTGTAAGAAATGATCAGCAGGATGATTTCAAAAAGGCCTGGAGAGACTTAAGCATGAACTGATAAATGAGTCGAAGCAAGAGAACATAGTACCCAACAACAAGAAGATTATGTGATGATCAACTCTGATGGACTTGGCTCTTTTCAATAAGGAGGTGATTCAGGTCAATTCCAATAGATTGTGGTGGAGAGAGCCATCTGTACCCAGAGAGAGGATTGTGGATCATAACATAGTATTTCACCTTTTTTGTTGTTTTCTTGATTTTTTCCTTTCTCATTTTTTTCTTTTGATCTATATAAAAGAATTGCTCACATTTAATGTAAATTGGATTCCTTTCACTCTAGAGGAGAAGGTGGGAGAAGGGAAGGAGAAAAATTTGAAACACAAGATTTTGTAAGGGTGAATGTTGAAAATTATCTTTGCATGTACTTTGAAAATAAGAAAGCTATTATTAAGAAAAAAGAAAGACTTTGAAATAAGATGGGCCACAGAATCCAACAAGTCCAACCTCCTCACTTTATAAATGAGGGAATATTTAAAGGCGGTCATCTATTGGATGGTTCAAGAGAAAAGGATGTGAGGGGACAGATGAATAATCCAGGGAAAACTACACGAAGATCAAATTGATTCTAGAGAATGGATTGATGTCTAGAGAGATCAAATGACTCAGGATTATAAGAACATACAGTTAGACTGTTGTCAGGATTTGCTCTACATGCTTCAAATAAAAGCAAAACGTTTCAGTGATCACTCTCAGAAAACAGGTGGATGAAGTGAGTGAACAAAAGCACATGTGGGGGAAATCAATTAGGACTAATAGGTGGTGTGGCGTGAGAGCCAAAGGCCAGGGAATCATCCGCCAGTGGGTAGGAAGCTAAGAGAGTGTCCTGACAGAGCCCAGGTGGGCAGGCATCTGACTCTTAAAGCACAAGAGTCCAGGAAGATGTCATTCAGAGACAGTATCAGCAGCCAAGAATCTGTCTGGTGGTGGATGTGAGGGTATCCAGATGGATCTGCCCCTTTGTGGACAAGAGACTAGAGAGTAAACAGAGAACTAAGAATCTCTCCCAAAGTAGACAGGAAACCAGAAAAGCTGTTCACAGAAGACAAGGGAACTAAATGGGTGGAGGGGGAAGGATACTTCAGGGTGGATGCTCATATTCCCATTTTAGTTTCAAAAGCCTGGATACCTTCTTGCCCAGGAAATTCAATATTTATTCTATGACATACATGCAGCAATCAGGCAGATGAAGTAAATCAGTCAATAAGCATTTATTAAGCACCTAAAATAGTCCAGACACCAGGTGAAGTGCTCGGGATATAAAGAATGGCCACACACATACACACACACACACACACACACACACACACACACACACACACACACATCTCTTAAGGAATCTACAATCTAAGGGAGCATGGGGATAACAGAGAAACATTTATATTCAAATAAAATAAAGAGAATCTCAGAAGGAAGGCACTAGCATTAAGAAGGGGGAGGGAGGATGCACAGTTCAGATGAGCACTTTGTGAATAAGACCTGACATCATTATATATATTTGAACACAATTTTATATGTGTATATATATATATATATATATATATATGTCATACAATGCGAGGCAGAAAGATCCTGGCTGGTGATGGGAATATGTACTGCTCTCTGGCCAGGGCCATTCCACTTACACACCTGTACAACTAAGACTCTTAAAGCCATTCAGGTGGGTGCAAGGGAATTCCCATTAGAACAGCTGCTGGATGATGAGAGATGTGTAGGAAGAATTCTAAAAAGCATGGAAAGACATGTGAACAGATGCAGGGTGAAATAAGTGGAAGCAGGAAAATCATCCACTCAGAACCATTACCATGTTCATAAAAGTATGAGATGGCTCAAGACACAGAAGCCTGGTTTATCTGGATCATCTTTCAAGGAGCTCCTGGCTTCCATTTTCCTTCCATTTCAAATCTGTATCAAGTACTTATTAGGTTAAAAATACTTTCTCATCTATGTGCTAATGACAAAGATCTTGCTCAATCTGTCCATAAGTATTTGTTAAGTACCTAGGCATTGGTGAGACAAGTGCAAAGAATAAAATCAACCCCTCTCAAGAGAAGCTAACATTCTAATGAGGGGAAGGACTACAAATACACACAACATGAATATAAAGTTAATAAATACAAACCTATGCAAAGTAATTAAATGGAAGGTAGCTTGGGAGGGAGGATGCCGACAGTTGGAGAAATGAGAAAAAGCTTCAAGAAAAGATGGTTCTTCTTTATCTTAAAAAAAAACAACAGAGGTTGAGTCATGGAAATATTAAAGTATGGAAATTAAAAGTATGGAAAATGAAGGTATAGAATTGCATATGATGGTGTGCTGGCCATGAAGGCATTCTCCATCAACTCTAGAAGCATAGAATTAAAGCTAGGGATACAGGATATACAAATATGTAAAGGATAACATTGATTAACTACCAACTGTGTGCCGGGTGCTAGGCTAAGTGCTGGGGAAACAAAGAAAGGGAAAAGACAGTCCCACAATCTAATGAGGGAGAGAGACGTCGTGTAAGCAATAATGAACACGAAAAATATAAATCGAGTAAACTGCAGATAATCAAGAGAGGGAAGATGTTGGAATTAGGGAGAAGTAGGAAAGTGGTCTCGCAGAAGGTGGGATTTGAGTTAGAGCTTGAAGGAAACCAGGAGGCAGGGAAGAGAAGGGAGAGCATTCCACGCCTGGGGAACAGCCAGAGAAAATATATAGAGTCGTGAGATAGACTGTATTGTCTGAGGAACAACAAGGAGGCCCTTGTTATTGTATCACAGACATGTGGGGGAAGGGGATACTGTGTAAAATTCATCACACAAATATTCATCAAATATACAACCGCACAGGACAATGCATTGTAGAGTAAAAAAGAGGGATGACTGGATAATTTAGTGGAGGAAAATAGGAGGAATATGCATAAAGCTTATTCCTACAGACAAGGTAGAGCCAATTGGGAAAATACAAGATAACCAAAGAGATAACCAGAGTGATTCAAAATGATTAAACTATGGCACCACTCCTCTTTCCCAGATAAAGCTGTTTTGCTCTACCCATTGGATCAGCAATTGAACCCAAAGATGGCTCTGTATGTTGCCTCCAGACAGCAGACTCCTAAGTGGTGGTGAGATAAGGAAATGGGTATTATGGCAGGAAGGAGTGAGGGAGGGGCAACAGGAAGGGAAAAGTGAAGAAGCAAAAGGTGTGGCTACAGCAAGAGTCCTTGCGGCCATGGACCCCACTGGCAAACTAGTGAAATCTATGGACCCCTTCTCAGGATAACATTTTTTATGCATAAAACTAAACCTAGAAATATAAAGGAAAGCATTTTTACTGAAATACGCTCATCAAAATAATTTCAAAAGGACTGATTTCATGGAGATTAGGCTAAGAACCCCAGATTTGGATTCTGGATATAATCTATAATCTAGATAAAACTCAATCAAACCTTGACCACAACTCTGAGTAAGGGATTACTTAAAGAAGGGAGGAAAAGAAAAGACCAACACTATCAGAACCCTGTCTAGATCATAGTTATTTGAAAGCTTCCTCAAGCCCTTCCACTATACTATCATCACTTCCTTACCTGTGGAGGAGGAGAATATGTCCCTGACTCTCAGAAAGCAAAATCTCATTGGTTTTAAGCTAAAGGCACCCAATACAATGTTGGTCTAATTCCACCAAACAACACTTCATGCTACATCTAACCAGTTTCATTTTAACAAAGGAAACCATCAACCATCAGACAAAAAAATATATCCTGTTATGTTTGATGTGTTTAAAAGATTTGGGGGAAGAAAAAGAGCCAATCCTCCCATCTTCTACCGTTTCCTCATTGTATAATTATTTTCCGTGCCTGGTTTATACTTTTCTTATCATTTCTGCCTCTCAGAATTCTGAGTTTCCTTGAACTATCGGCTCAAATATCACTTCTTTTCTTTCTTTTTGAGGGGTGGAGAGAAGCAATTGCAACTAAGTGACTTGCCCAGGGTCACACAGTTAGTGTCTGAGGGTAGATTTAAATGTAGGTGCTTGTGACTCCAATGCCAATGCTCTATCTAACACCCACCTAGCTGCCCTGCAAGTACCACTTCTTCTTTTTTTTTTTTTCAAAAAGGATTTTATTTTTTCCAAAATACATGGAAAGATAGTTTTCAACATTCACCCCTGCAAACCTTATGCTCCTAATTTTTCTCCCTCCCTCTTCCCCTCTCCCCCAGCTAAGACAGGAAGCAATCCCATATAGGTTAAACATGTTAAATTCTTCTAACCATATTTCCACATTCAGAACCTTTGTGCAAGAAAAATCAGATCAAAAGAAAAAAATACAAGAAAGAAAAAAAAACACAAGCAAACAAACAACAAAAAAGTAAAAATACTATGTGCTTTGGATCCACAGTCTTTATAGTTCTCTCTCTGAATGCAGATAACTTTCCATCACAAATCCATTGTAATTGCTTTGAATCCCCTTATTATTAAAAAGAGCCAAGTCCATCACAGTTGATCATCACATAATCTTGTTACTGTATACAATGTTTCCTTGGTTTTGCTTATCAAGTACCACTTTTTTTTTTTTTTTTTTTTGCTGAGGCAACTGGGGTTAAGTGACTTGCCCAGGGTCTCACAGCTAGGAAGTGTTAAGTGTCTGGGGCCACATTTGAACTCAGGTCCTCCTGACTTCAAGGCTGGTGCTCTATTCACTCAAGTACCACTTCTTATAGGATACCTTTTCTGATTCCTCTCCCCCACCCAGTGTAATAATTCATCTTTGTAGATGCTGTTGCCTTATCATACCTCCCCTAAGTTCCTGGAGGACAGGGACTATTTTCTTTGTGCCTTTCTCTCCTCAGCATTTTGCACAGTATCTAACACAGCATGTTTGTTGAATAAAGAAATGAGATGGGGAACATAGAAATCTCTTAACCACTACATTTCACTCTTATATTCAGTATTATTTGCAAAATCATTTTTAAACAACCTGTGAAGTACAAAAGTAGAGAAATACACAACAAAGATTCCCCCCCCCCTCTACTTTCTATGTCTCATCTGGGAATGAAAAGATCAGTAAAATGCTGCTTAAAAAATCAAGAGGCAACTTAATATCCCCCTAACTATTTTTCAAACTGTAAATGGGCAGAATGATGTCCCTGGATCAGAGCAAGGGAGGGGACAGAAGCCAAAGTGGCTGAAGGCAGACCGTGGATGCCAAATTATCTGGAGCCAGCTTTTGTCTGCCAAAGGAGTATTTGAAAAACTAAGGGGAGCTCTAAATAGACTCAACCTACTTACTGCAAATGGGAAAGGCAGAAAGTAAATCGACAATTGAGCTCCACAGTAATTATAAGCAATTCAGATTGGCGAGAAGCAGCACCAATCCACTCTAAGTTTATATCTTGTTTCCACTGACATTTTTCCTAATGTTACTATATAAATGTTGCTGAAACATTATTAAATTTCTGTGCTAATAGATGTATTTAATAGAAAAGGCATTACTGAGTTGCTTAAGCATTTAATAAATCTTTGTTGTTGGAATGATTGACTGGATAACTTACACTAACTTATTATCCCATCCCTTATCCATGCCCAACAAGAACCTAAAGCTTCACTAGAAGCTACTGCAAATATATTGGTTTCCCTTATATTCCTCACCTCCATCAGACATGTAAAACACTTGTTTTCGCTTATAAACATGAACGCGCTTCCCTGGAGTTGACTTGTGTCCTATAGGAAGGGATACGTCAAGAAGCAGGGGCTACTGCTGGGGAATATATCAAGCATTTCTTTCCCGATGTCGATCGGTCTCTTTTCCTCTGCTTTTGACTGTTACATATTACTGTTTCTCTGATGCTCCGAGCCTGCTTGTCCACTGTGTTGCTGACTCCTGTTATGTACGCTCTCCTCCCCTGACATCTTATCTACTTCCCTTAATGACCTTTGGTAAAGGGTGCCATACCTCGAGATTCGGTTCCCTGCCTTGACTTCACCCATGTTGCTCAGCAGCCACTGCTGTCCACCTGCTGCTGGCTACACACATGCAGGGATGGGGTTTAGGGACTTAGGTGCTCAGTTTTAGCCAGAGATCTGATTCCAGGAAAGAAAGAACACCTTTAAGAGCCAAAGGTGAGAGAGCTGTAAAAAATATCACATTTTGAAATTCACATCAGCCCATTTAATTGCTGTTCTTACATAGAACATTTGCCTTAAATGAGCTCAATAACATGGACCTCAATATGTATCTGTTTCTATTGGCTGAACTGGACACTAGGAGCTTTCCTTACAGGCTGGATGCCTCTATTTTTAGCATCTCTCTTTCCTTGATGACACTTAACCACTGGGACCATGGATTTGGGCCCTCTCCTTCCTTCTGGTGACATGGTGAAAATCAGAAGATGGTGATTACCTCTTTGGATTTACTCTTTAATAACTCACAGCACATCAGTTCCTCATTTCCATTGGACAGACAAAACTGACCAAAGATATATAGAAAGATGGCTGCTCCCAACCTCTTCATGACATGTTCTTAGATTCCAGCCTCCACCTCTACTGTCCTGGTACCCTGAACTTCACACCAATAGATTGGACTCCCTTCTTTTCACAAGAAGTCCTTCCAAGTTTTCCTTAATCTTAAGTGCCTTTCAAAAAGGGCCCACCTGTGCAAAAATGTTTGTGGCAGCTTTTTTTATAGTGGCTAGAAACTGGAAAATGAATGGATGTCTGTCAGTGGGGAATGGCTGAATAAATTGTGGGATATGAATGTTATGGAATATTATTGTTCTATAAGAAATGACCAGCAGGATGATTTCAGAAAGGCCTGGAGAGACTTACAGGAACTTCTGCTGAGTGAAATGAGCAGAACCAGGAGATCATTATACACGGCAACAAAAAGATTATATGATGATCAACTCTGATGGACTTGACTCTTTTCAACAATGATTCAGGCCAGTTCCAATAGACTTGTGATGGAAAGAGCCATCTTCATTCAGAGAAAACTATGGAGACTGAATGTGGATCACAACATAAGTATTTTCACCTTTTTTATTGTTGTTGTTTGCTTGCTTTTTCCCCCCTTTCTCATTTTTTTCTTTTGATCTGATTTTTCTTGTGCAGCATAATAAGGGTGGAAATATGTATATTTAGAATTGCACATATTTAACATGTATTGACTTGCTGTCTAGAAGAGGGAATGAGGGAAAAAATTTGAAACACAAGGTTTTGCAAGGATGAATGTTGACAACTATATTTGCATGTATTTGGAAAATAAAAAGCTATTGTTAAAAAAAATCCTAGTGCCTTTCATTTGATATTATCTCCTGTTTGCCTTTTATTTATCTTGTTTGTACAGTTGCTTACATGTTGTCTTCCTCATTAGAATCAAGCTCCTCGAGGGCAGACTTTGTTCCTTTCTCTGTATGCACAGTGTCTAGAATAAAACAGGGGCTTCATAAAAACTTCTACACTTGACAAATCTGACCGATATCTAACACACAGCTATTCTACCCATCATGCTCCAGAAACCAAGCTTATGGCTGCAGCCTATTACGTACTTCAAATTGGGAAAGTTTCACCATAACCAGGCCAGCTCAAGTCCAGCAGGCTGCTCTCCAACAGTCATGGTCATGTTACAGAGGCTTTTTCCCTTCTTCCCAGCTTTCTAACGTTTTGCATGGTAAAATACTACCGTTCTTGGAAAGGACATGTCAATCAAATGTAAATCATTTTACATAAATTATCTTTTTTTGATAATAACCTTGTTCACCAAGTAATGATTAAAATTAGTATCATCTTATGGGTAAGGAAAGGTGAGGCTTAAAGAGGAGAAGCAAACTCCATAGGATTGGAAAACTATTAAATTTCATAGGATGAATGGGATCAAACTTGGTTCTTCTCTCCTAGGGGCAGCTAGGCAGAGTACTAGACCTACAGTCAAGAAGACCCAAGTTCAAAACCAGCCTCGGGTGGTTACTAACCTCATCTGTCAAATGAGCCTGAGAAGGAAATGGGAAACCAATCCAAGATCTTTGCCAAGAAAACCCCAAATGGTGTCAGGGAGTCAAAATGGCTCAACATTAACAATAGCTTCTCCCCTAACCCCAAATTCAGTACTCTCCACAATGATCCATTGCCCCTCTAAAACATGACTGTGTGTTGCCTTTTTTCCCTCTTCTCATAAATATACATTTGGCCATCGTCCAAACTGCTGGGATGCGTTGGCTTAAATCTGAAACTTCAAGGCTACTCCAGGGAAGCCTAAAGGTCTGGACTGACATAGACCAGACTGAAATATATCCATTAACCTTAAAAAAAAAAAAAGTCCCGATATCACGCTTGGACCAAATTCAACTACACTAGATGGCTGGAGGATTACAGTGACATCACTTCCAAGTGTTTTGGAAAAGATGGATGTTAATTCCCAAAATAGACTCAGAAAGATACTCTGAGTGTATGACTTTCTTTTTCCTCTCCTCAGAATAGGTCAAATGAAGAGCAGTAGACACAAATAAAGTGACTTTCGATAGCTCTTCACAGTTACAAAGGGATTTCCCAAATATTTTTTTTCATTTGTTCCTCCCACCAAGACTTCTAAGTAGGTGCTGTGGGAAGTCTCATTGTCCCCAGTTTGTAGAAGAAAAAGTGAGACTCTGAAGTTCAGTGGTTCATCGAAGGCAACGCTGATAACAAATGATGGGGCGAAGACTTGGATCTACGTCTTCAGATTCCAGGTCCAGTGGATGTTGCACAGGGCCCCGTCATGTCTCCTTGGACTTCCAATTTAAATCCCACCACATACCATAAAGACCTATCCAAATTTTAAAATGGGGAGGGGGTGGGGACCTCATAGTACATTATTATAAAAGAAATAAACAAGGCGTATCATGAAATCAATGTGATTGATGACCAAGCTTTTCTTAAATGCCTATTATGTGCTAAATGCTGTACTGGGCACTGGGAGCACTAAAATAAAAGCTTTTTTAAAAGTTCTTGACTTCAAGAAGCTTAGACTATGGAGAAAAAGACAGCATAAGACCTTTCACTATAGTAAAACCCAGGGGCCATTCCCCCAAATAAGCACTCACTTCTAGGTTGGGTCTCTAGAGCGCAGCTATCGATGGCTTCCCTGAGGACTCTAGTTATAAACCTGAAGGAATGGGGTTTCTAGGAGTATCCGCCAGAAGCCCCCACTAGTGCATCTCCTGTCAGTCCTACTTAATTAGCTTTCAGAAAGGGATATTTAGCTAAGCCAGTTTAATAAGAAATTGTCAGCATTTCCCCCAAACTAGGGAGTACATTTTCCCTTGCACACACAAAGCCTGGGGAGAGTGGGCTCATACTTAAAGGTAATGAGGCACAGTGGCAAAAGAGCAGCAAGCATGGATGCACGTGGCAAAGTTCCTGGTTATAAGAAGCCCTTCTGTTCCTTTATTGAGTCTTCATGAAGTCGCTACTTAGCTAATGTGTTCTAACAGACTCTCAGGATCAATGTCTCTTTAGTGTCCACAACCAGGGCTTTGCGGCCCCACAGGGGTGTTGAAAGTGCCTGCTGGGTGAGAATCTTTGTATATAATCAGTAAATGTATTTGTCTGTTTTTGTCTATATTAGTCCACAATGCATCTTTCTCCACCCTTGGCTAGATATGTGCTTCAGTTGGTGGTCCAAAGTTAATGGAGGAGGGAGAGTAATGTCCCTCTGAGTAGACTCCATTCCACACTCTCTTTGCTGCCCAATTGGTACATTGGGCCTCCTGAATATACCCTAGACCTTGGAGTCCTCGAGCAATTTAGCCATTCCAAATTGGAGTTATTTTGTCCCTAGAGTCAGAGATGCATCTGATTCTTCCAGCCAATCACAAGATATTTATTTCCTTGGTGGAATCATCTTTCAATATCTAAGGGCCAAAATACTTTTCTCTCTCAAAAAATCTTTAAAAAAGATTTTTAAAAAGATAAAAATCTTTTATTCATACCTAGTCTATACATCTTATTGATTGCTTCAATAGAGGGCCTTCTATGATTAATTGGGATAACATTATATATAAGTATATGTAAAATAAATAGGCAGAAATCAAAACACAGCAAATTTTCCATTTTAACAGCAATAAAAGAAAAGAAAACAGGGCAAGAAAGAGGTTAAAATATACAGAGAAATTAAGGACTTCCCAACAGGAAACACTCTGTTCAGTGTCATCATAAGAATACACAATACTAAAGTTTCACTGTTCTGGATAAGGAATGACTCTCCAGGGCCTACAAGAGCTCATACATACCCTGCGCACTTTTGTTTCTTTTAAACCAGCTCTGCATTTTGTTTAGTACAGAGGGCTCTCACTATGGGGAATACCTCTCGGTGTAAATCAACTCCCAGTCTGCAACTTAAGAGTCTTGCAACAATAGTGGTATAGTAGATAGAGCTGCCTGAAGTCTGAAAAACCTGAGTTCAAATCCAGCTCAAGACAATTATTAGCTCTATGACTCTGCCTTGGTTTTTGTATCTTTAAAATGGAGGAAATAATATTTATAATTTTCCCAGGACTGCTGAAAAGATAAAATGAGATAATATTTATAAACTCACAAACCTCAAGGTATTATATAAGTATTCATTTTTATTAATGTCATTATCATTTTGTGTCATGTGCCCCTTTGGCTGTCTAGCAGAAGTCTACGGACCTCTTCCCAGAATGTTTTTAAATGTACAAATTACATAGGATTATGAAGGAAACCAATTATAATGAAAAATAATGTATAATTTTGGTGAAATATAATACTACATATTATGTAATAACACTATATGTATATGTATACATATGCATATATACACACATATCTCACACACACACACACACACACACACACACACACACACGAGGGCAGTCATTTTACAAGGGGGAAAAGAGAGGCTCAGGGAGAAGGAATGGGTGTCATGTAGAAGTCTACCAAGTAGGAGAATAGCTGAAGTACATGGAACTTAGGACCACTGGCCGCTGGCACTGCTATATCCCATGTACCCCACTGCAGTCGGAATCTGTGAGAGTGTCAGGATCATAGCTGGAAACTCTTCTGCATTATCAAGGTAAGAATAATTCTGCCAGTAACCATAAGACCTCAGGAATATTCTCATGGACAGCAAACTCACCTGTAGGCTCAGTTACTAAAAAAAAGAACCAACCTATATGGGGGTTGGAGATTGGGGAGAGGAAACTTAAGAGTCCTTCTAAATCAGTATAACACTACCTTGTAAATATAATCAGTTTCAAGTGTTAGCCCTGCATTTATAGCACTGATTTCTTTATTTAAAAAAAAAACAGTAATAATAATGATAATAATGGTGATGAAAGCTATGATTTCTATATAGTATTTAAAAGCTTACAGAGTTCTTTAAAATTATCATTTCATCTTCTCACAACAGTTCTGGGAAATAGATGCTTATTATCATTATCCTCATTTTGCAGATGAGGAAACGGAGGTAGATAAGAACATCAATGACTTCCCTGTGGTCACACGGTTGCTAAGGATCTGACACCAGATTTGAACTTAGGAAACTTCCTGGCCAGGTTAGGTCCTTTTTTATATTTTATAGACTCTATCTGTAGACAGATTGCAATAGGAATAAATAACTATGTCTTTAGCTAGAACTAGACATCTTTCATTAAAGAGCAACTAGGCTGTGCCATATGCATGGAACACAGGACTTGAAATCAAGAAGATTAATCTTGAGTTCAAATCCAGCCTCAGATACTGCCTAGCTGTGTGACCCTGGGCAAGTCACTTAACCCTGTTTGCCTCAGTTTCCTCATCTGTCAAATGAGCCAGAGAAGGAAATGGGAAACCACTCTAACATCTTTGCCAAGAAAAGCCCAAGTAGAATCACAAAAAGTCAGACACGACTGAAAAGCCCAATCCAGTACTTCTACACGAAGGAAAATTCAAATCCAGAGAACTGGGAAATGGCTCGCTTAAGGTCACTAAGGGACCAGATCAGGATTTGAACTCTTTCCACTGCGGCAAATTAGAGGAAGGCTCTGTATGTTGAGAAGACTATTCCAGCACCCATCTGCACTCATGCAAAGAGCCATTTTTCATCACAAACCCTGCAAAGAAAGGCTTATTTCACCTTGTCACTATAAGAACCCACCCAGCGGCCTTGCTTTATCCCAGAATACCTCCTCTGATTTACATCACCTTCACATAAAGTCCATGAAACCAGAGTCCAGTCAGCATTCAGCTCTACCCTCCCTCCTGGACCCTAAAGCAGTTTCCACAGCCTTCTCCAGGGCCAGAGAGGTATTCGTTAGCAGTTATGTGAGTGGCTGCCAAGGCTACAACCCAGATCCTTCCCCACGGGCTTTTTCCTAAGACCAGGAGACCCTTGTTGGTTCCTTGAGATCCAGGCTATCAGAAGGCCTGAGCCTGCCTCTCCCTTTAGTCCATCCTGTCTTGTCCCACCAAGGAAGCCACACAGACAAATGCTGTGGAGAGTACAATTGATTGAATCCATTTTCCTTTCTCTTTTAGCTCCCTAGCTCCTCTACTCCCTCCCTTCTCTCTGAATTCAGCTGTTTTTCTTGTTGAATTCCAATTGGGCTCAAAACATTTCACAATGTAGCCTTTGATTAAAAGCTAATAAAACCTACAACCGGAGGAAATTTGAGAGTCTTGGAGAAGCCAAATGACCTCAGGTAACGGTTGGTCCACTTGATTTGGGTTGTGAGTCTATAAACACGTTTGGGGGCTTCTGTCTAGTGACTCCTCCTACCCCAGCTCTGGAATCCCCCTCCAATAAAGAAACATGTGCATTAATTTTTTTTTCCTTCTCAATATATTCGGATTGGGAAACTCCACTCTGTGTGAAGGCACTTACTCAATCTCACTTGTCTGGGCCATGGGGCATCAGGCCTGCTTATGGCTACCAGCTCCGCTCAGTGACTTCACTCCCACCCCAGAAAAAAGCAGTCCCTGCCATAGATTTAGGCTCTACCCTTCCCACCGCCTTCCCAAAGGTCAAGCCCTTCCCTGGGACGGCGGATGGAGCCGAGTCCCAGAAGATCAGAGGTACAGGCTGTGGGCTGAATTTACAGACCAAAGTCACCGTCACGGCTTTGGTTCAGGAGAGCCACAAGTTCTTCTACAGACTCCTAGGCAGATACCTGAAGAATGTGGAAATGGCCCCAGGAGCTCCTGACAAGCTCTCCCAGAGGGTTCAGTAGCCAGGATCACAGAACACAGAGGGAAAGCAGCCCCAGACAGATGATTAAAACTAGACCAGCCTGGAAGGGAGCCCCTGGGCTGCTCCCTGGAGACTTGCCTGCCTATTCGCTCCCACACTTCCCCACTGCATGAACAAAGACTGGCCAGTCAGTCTCTACCAGCACTAGTCTGCAGGGCTGACCCTTCCAGAATCTGATCTCGAAAACCCAGCTTGGAGCACAGCAATGGGAGTTTCTTTCTAATTTTTGCGAGCCGGCTGTGTCCTATTGCCCCATATGGGTCACTAACACATAGCATAGAAACAACATAAAGAAGTACAGTAATTGCCACATATACCTGAAAAAAATAACCATGAAGAGTCCCAATTAGCTGACTAGTAAGTGAACACAAAGCCTTTGCAGTTAAATAAGCTTGTAGATGACATCCAGGATAGAGCCATGAGTCGAGAAGCTCTGAATTAAAATCCAACTTCTGATATTGAATATTTCTATGACCTTGAACAAACCACTTAACCTGACTACCTCAGTTTCACCAACTTTAAAATGGGGATGATAATAATAATAATAATAATAATAATAATAATAATAATAATAATAATAATACACAGATTGTTGTGAGAGATCAAATAAGGTAATATTGGCAAAAACCATTAGCACAGTGCCTGACATATAGTAGGCATTATATAAATGCTAACTATTGTTATCATCTTTAATAATATTTTTAAATCTTTTATAAATGCTACATATCAGAATAAATGCTAGCTATTGTTATCATTAATAATAATTTGCCAAGTTGTAAAATGTAATCTATAATAATTCTTATTAAAATCATCATTGATAATTTTTTATTTTCAGTGCTTATTTTTATATAACACTTGAAAGTTTGCAAAATGCTTTACAAATATCAATTTTAGCCCCCAGAAATATCTTGGGAAGTAGATATTATTATTATCCTGGTTTAAGAATTGAGGAAACTAAGGCAGAAAGCAGTTAAATGACTTCCCAGGGTCATACAGCTAGTGGGTATTAGTGGCAGAATTTTAATCTTCCTAATCGCAGGTTTAGGATCCAAATTACAGAATCCAGGGGCAGCTAGGTGGCGCAGTGGATACAGCACCAGCCCTGAAGTCCGGAGGACCCGAGTTCAAATCTGGTCTCACTTAACACTTCCTAGCTGTGTGACCCTGGGCAAGTCACTGAACCCCAGCCTCAGGGGGGAAAAAAAAAAAGACAAATTATAGAATCCACTTGCCTCTTTATACATGAAGAAGAAAGGAAAGACTGATAGAAAAGAGAAAGAACTGAGGTAAAGTCCTAAAATTGGAGGCAGAGTAGAAAAAAAAATAGCAATGGGAGCAGAGACAGGCAGGGGTCTAGTAGATTCTTCCAGAGGAAGAGAAAGAAAGGAAAATGGAAGATGTAAGAAGGAAGAGAGAAAGGAGGAGAGAGAAAAAAACATGAGGAAAAAGATGGAAGAGAAGGAGAAAAGAGGGAGGAAGGAAAATAAAGGAAGAAGAAAGTGAAAGAGAGAAAGAGGATAGAGAAGGAAAAGAAGGATGGGAAGGAGAGAAAGAAGGTGAGAGGAGAAGAAGATGGAGGTAAAAAAAGGAAAAAGGATGATGAGAGAAAGAAGGTGGGAGGAGAGGAAGATGGAAGTGAAAGATGACAGGAAGAAAGAAGAGAAGGAGATAAAGATGGTATTTTCTATCCAAAGTTTATTGGGATTTTCTTGGATCACTAAATTAAGAAGTCTTTCATAGTAGATCATCTCACAATCTTGCTGTTACAATGTATTCTTGGTTCTGTTTGTTTTGACTCTAGAACTTTTTAAGTGTTAAAGTACAATGATACACGGAGCACTTTTACTCCTTTTGTTGTTGTTGTTTGCTTTTTTCTTTTTTTTTTTCTTTCTCGTTTTTCCTTTTTTGATCTGATTTTTCTTGTGCAGCATGATATCTATGGAAATAGGTATAGAGTAATTGTATGTGTCTAACATATATTGGATCATTTGCCAACTAGGAGAGGGGATGGGGAAGGGAGGAAAAATTACAACACAGGATTTTGTAAGGGTGAATGTCAAAAATTATCCACGTACATATTTTGAAAATAAAAAGTTATAACTTAAAAACAAGTACAGTGATACACATTGCGCACATACTGGGAGATCCTGGGACCCGGAGCAGTGGAGATGAGGGCCAATAGGCCAATGGAGAGACATGTGCAGGCCTGCCACGACCTTGACAAGCCACTCTGCCAATGTAATATGCTCCCCAATAGTCCCCCATCCTGAGTCCTCTGACTCCTGTTGGGCAGCTCTCCGAGACCACCCCGCCTTCCACCTGACCATTGGCTCACTGTCCCAATCATTATTCTAGTCTAATCCAAAGCTCCTACTTGACAGGGGAAGAATGGAAAGCTAGAGAGGAAAAAGAACCTGCACAAAGTCACACAGTTTATCAATGATAGATCCTTAACCTGTCTTGGAGGCTTATCAGCAGCATGACCTTGGGCAAAGCCTTCTTTACCAGAGCCTCAGTTTTCTACTCTCTAAAATAGGGATAATAATACCTCAAATCCCTACTGTATAAGATATCTGTAAAGCTCAAATGAGATGTATATGTATACATAAATATATATATAGAGAGAGTATTTATGTATCGCTGCATCCATGGGGATGCTGCTGGACACAGAACCAGGAAACCCCGGATTCAAATCCTGCCCCTGACATGAGCTTTGTGATCAAAACACATCACTTCTCTTTTCTCAGACTCAGTTTCCCCATGTGGAGAGTTGAGTGCATTATCTCTTTTCCTCTGCCAATTTCTTGAAGAGGCACAGAATAATGACAAGACTTTTTACATCCTGGGATGTAGAGAGAAGTCATTTAGAATGAGGAGGTTGGATTCAATGGCCTCTAAGTCTCTCCCACTTTAAATCTAGGATTCTATTATCTCGGGAAAAGACTTAGTCCAGGGCTGAGGAGGGGAGGGGAGAACGGAACCCGAGAGGATGACGTTCCTAGAGGAGACATTGTCAACCAGAAGCATCATCAAGCTCTTAGTGTTCGAATCTGTCTGTATCCCTTTCCACCATCATCTCTGGGACTCCCAACTGTAGCTGGAGGTTATTTGCACATCCCCAAACAGAAGTTTCCCTTGAAAATGGAATTCCAACAGAATGATGGAGAAGGAAGCCAGGTCATAAGAAGTTAAAAAAGGACTAAGAAGGTAATGAGGGTGAACTGAGCACTTGACAAAGGGGAGAAAGGTTGGCTGCTGTTTTTAAAGGCTAGTGGCTGGAAGAAACAGCAGATTCGAGTGAACAATTGAGTCCTCAACTCTTCCTCCTCCACCTTCCCCCCCACATCCAACCGGTTGCCAAACTTCCCAATCTATCTGCTCTCTATTCCCATGGCTACAATCTTTATTAATGCCCTCATCACCTCAACAGTCTCTTAACTGGACTCCCAGCTTTGAAATTCTCCCAGGTCAAATCGATCCTCCACACATTGGTCATAATCAATTTTCTAAAGCACAAGTTAATCATTGTCATTCCTCTGGCCCATATATCAATCAGCAAGCACTCAAGTGCCTCTTAAGTGCCTCAGAAGGGCAAGGAACTACCTTTGGCTGGCCTGCTCGGCAACTAAGCAGCTGGGCTTGGACTTAGGAATACCCACATTCAAACTCTGTCTCAGATACTTACAATGTGACCCTGAAAAAGTCACTTATCTCAGCTTCAGTTTCTCCATCTGTAAAAAAAGGAAACTGGATTTGATGGCCTCTACTCCAGCTCTCCACACTCTCATGATAATGACACAAGTAATGCTCAACTAGAGAGGGAAATACATGTGCACAGAAAAGTATAAAGAAAAGGACAATATGATGATGGGAAAGAAAGCACCAAGTAACACACTGTGGAATCATGAGGATCGTTGAGAAGGGGAAAGGCTTCTTAGAGATACCACTTAAACAGAAGGGAAGGAGGGAGGGAGAAGAAAGAGGGAGGGAAGAAGAAAAGGAAGGAAGGAAGGAAGGAAGGAAGGAAGGAAGGGAGGGAGGGAGGGAGGCAGGGAGGGAGGCAGGGAGGGAGGGAGAGAGGAAGGATCACCATAGGCAGAGATGGAAAGAACATAGTTCCAGGTACCAGGAATGCCTGAATGCCAGAGAAGGAGGGAAGGGAGGCTGAGTTTGGGCAAGTGCCAGTCATCCCAACTCACTAAAATTTCTCATCCATTAGGGGAAGTAGTATAAAATATGGCTGGAAGGGCAAGTTAAAGCCATTAACTAGGGCTCTGAATGTCAGGGCAAGTCGCTGGTTTTAATTACATTTTATCCCAGAGGTACAGGGAAATGAGGAGCAGCTAGGTGGTGCAGTGGATAGGGAACTGGGTCAGGAAGGACTCCAAATCTGGTCTCGAGATGCTTACTAGCTGTGTGACTCTGGGCAAATCACTCAACCTTGTTTATCTCAGTTTCTCCATAAAATGAGGTGGAGAAGGAAATGGCCAACCACTTCGGCATCACTGCCAAGAAAGCCCCAAATGGGGTCACAAAGAGTTGAGCATGAATGAAACAACTGAACCATAGGAGGTATTGGGGGCTGAGTGCAGACGTGAAGAGGACACGCCAAAGCATTAATAAAAATTATTTTAATAGCTGTGTATGATGGATTGTAGAGGGGGAGAGATTAGAGGCAAGAATGTCATCTAAGAAGCTAAAACAAAAGTCTAAGTGAGAGGTGATACAGGAACACTTCATTGATACGGGAAGCTCCCAAGTGAGGGGCCTCCCTGAACCAATGCAGTTCTCAGCATTTTCATATGAGAGATTCAGTGACTTGTCCAAGGTCACACAGTGAGTTTGTATCAGGTGGATCTTCTTGGTTTCAGAGGACATTCTCTCTCTGATGATAAGAGCCTAGACTAAGGGAGTGCCATATGAGGGAAGAGAATTATGGGGGTATGGGAGGTGGAAGAGTCCGGGTTTACAGAATTGGGCATTTCCCTGGATCTGGTCTACCATTTTTCAGGATGCGGTCCATGTTTTTCAGGGCCCAGATCCAGCCAATTTCAACAGCTCAGGAGGAACTAAGGAGAAGGGCAGAAGATGGGAGTGACGCTGAATTGGGGCTTAGCGGGGCATGAACTATGGAAGGACAACAAGAACTGCAGGGAGGTGGAGGAAGTCATGCCTCAAGAGGCCCAAGGAACCCGGTGTCCAAGTGGAGGACAATTCTCAACCTTCCCATTCAAAGAGGATGCTTTGGCTCTGAAAGCCAGGTGGGGCCAGATGTCCCATTAACTCCTCTTCCTGCCTGGAACAACCAGCTCACAGTGTGGAGTCCAGTTCCCAGGCCTGGCACAAAGCACGCTCTTGGCTCACTGCCCTGGTCAACTTGAACCCTGGTCCCAGCCTCCCTCCTTCCCATCCCTTTGGTGGCAGGATGATTCATTACACTGATTCCAACCAAACTCCGCTCTCTCGTCCTCCTCTTTCATTTGTCTCATGCAGCTCAGTTCATGCCTTCCATGGGACCCTGTTGCCTTGAGACACCAGCAAACCTGACCCCAAAGCCTGGTATCTTATTTTGGGGTGCCTCATAACTGCTTCCTTTATTTTAAGAAGCTTACATTCTTTTTCTATTTTTTGGTGAGGCAATTGGGACTTCCCTAAAGTCACACAGTGTGTCTGAGGCTCCTGACTCCAGGACCAGTGCTCTAACCACTGCACCATAGCTGTGCTCTCTAACTGCCATTGCTCCTGTAGCCGGTTCTTCTTCTAGCCCTGGACAATATCTGAGTGGTGAATCAGTCTGGCTCGACCCACCCAGCCCCAGGACAGCCCCTACCTAACGGATGCCAGTTGAATTTGTCCATTTAAATCATACATACCTTAAAATAGGGTATTTTAAGAAAATTTTTAAGAATTTTAAGAAAGCCACAAAATACAAACTATATGTATACCCATAAACATAGCAAGTAAGCTACGGATGCCAAGTCTAGGGCTCATGGAAACTTACTTAAAAATTCTCTGTCCCTTCTACCATCCAATAATTTGGATTCTAATAGTCCAATATTTGGGCCAGCCTCATCTTCCTTACTTTTCCTGATTTCCACCCTCTAAACCAGAAGTTCTTTTTTATTTCCAAAACATTGTTTTTTTTTTTTCTTTTCTTTTTCCTTTTTTTATCCCCCCAGTGAGGCAATTGGGATGAAGTGACTTGCCCAGGGTCACACAGCTAGTGTTAAATGTCTGAGGTCAGATTTGAACTCAGGTCCTCCTGACTTCAGGGCAAGTATTCTATCCATTGTGCCATCTAGCTGCCCCTAGGCCAGGACTTCTTAAGCATATGTCCAGATACCCCCAAAATCTCTGGATAGAGATTGGGAGGGTATTTGTAAATCTTTCTAAATTTTATTGCTATTTTAATATAATTAGTTTCTTTTGTAACAATATGCTTTTGATCATATGGATGGAAAAACATTATTCTGAGAAAGGGTTAGCTTAGGTTAGAAAGGCTTCCCCACACTGTCAAAGGGGGCCACAACACAAGAACTGCTGCTGTAGATTCAGGATTAGTTCTGAGGACAGGCCCTCTTTTTTTCTCTTATTCCAGGATTATGACACTAAAGTCAAAACTAAAAGGGAGCTCAGAATCCATTACCCAATTTAAAAGGGGGAAATTGAGGCACAGTAAGCTTGAGAGACGACTAGCCTAAAGTTCCAAAGCTGGCAAATGCTTTGATGCTCCTGACAACCCATCTCAGTGCCCTGTCCAGAACACCATTCCCACCGGAGAGCTGGCAAACCTTCCTAAGGCACATGGCGGCTAAAATGTTTCACTAGCTCTCCCATTACGCTTTTCAATTAACAATCAGGATTCCTCCTCTTTTCCAGACTGATTCTCCTTACTTTTCCCTCCCGCTCTGGATCATAACTAAACAAATGCCCTTCTATGGGCACAACATTCCATGTCTCCCCCCGCCACCCCAAGGCTCCTTAAGTTGGACACTCGGCTATGCTTGGAATGCTTTCACATCCTATCTCCGCTTCTTGGGATCCCCAGGTCCCTTCGAAGCTCGGCTCAGGTGTGACCTCCTGCTAAAGGGGCCTTCCTGTCACCTCTCTACAGCGCTCCCCTTAATGCCCATCCCTCCTAAAATTATTCTGTGTGTGTGTTTTTCCTGACAGTCAGGTCCCTGCCTTCTCATACATTGGCTGTGGGACCCTGGGTAAGTCATCTTTTAGTCTTCTAGGCAATTCCCCAGTTATAAAAATAATGGTGACCTGACCTGAGCTGAGAGAGTGACTTTTATTATGCCAGGCCCTGCCACCATATTTAGTAATTATAAAGATAGGATAGATTCTAATGTTTATTGTGCAACAAGAAAATGATATTCACACACATGTATTGTACTTAGACTATATTGTAACACATGTAAAATGTATGGTATTGCCTGTCATCGGGGGGAGGGAATAGAGGGAGGGGGGGTAATTTGGAAAAATGAATACAAGGGATAATATTATAAAATATATATATATATATATATAATAAAAAAAAATTTAAAAAAAAAAGAAAAAAGAAAAAAAAATTATAAAGATAGGATATATTTAAAAATGGGGAATTTTGCATCTCATTTTTAAGTCTATATTTTTTAAAGATTGGTTGTTTACTTTTCTAGAATTAAAAATGTGCTTTATGGTTATTAAGTCAATACGCACTTTAAAAATGATATAAAATTCCCTGGGTGCACCAATGTTTGGATAGACTATAAGATTCTTATGGGCAAGGCTTGTCTTTATCCTCCATGTAGTGTTTTGTGGGCAGCTCAGTGGCACAGGGGCTAGAGTCAGGAAGACTAGAGTTGGAATCCAGACTTAGACACCTATAAGCCATGTGATACTGGGCAAGTCACTTAACTGTCTGCCTCAGTTTCCTTATTTGTAAACTGAGTTAGAGAAGGAAATGGCAAGAAAAACCCAAATGGAGTCAGACATCACTGAAAAATAGTGCTTTGCACATAGTAGGCAGTACTTCTTAAACACTTGGAGAATGGAGTTATTAGATCTAATGAGAGATCTGTGAGAGATCTCTTAGATCTCTTGAGCTATAAGATTGTAAATTCAGTTTTCTCCTCGGTTTTAAGCTGATGAACCCCCCCACTCCCAGAAACATGCCCACAGCCTTCTGGGAACAGAATCACATTCAGCATCCCTCGGCCATCCTGATTCTGCTCTTCATCCTGAATTTTCCCTTTCCCTGTGGATCCTCTGAAAATAGCACATTCCTCCACAGCTCCAGCCTACCCCACCCCCAGACCCCCTGGGCTATCCAAACCTCCCAGCTAGGTCACCTCCCCCCCTCCCTCTCCACAGGGATTCTCTTATCCTGTCCCTCATCTCCTAGCCAGTGGGCCTTTTCAGATAACCACTGACATTTCTACAACTTAATTACACTGGGCTTACTCTGGCCCCAGCCAGGCTAGAGTTACTTCCAGACACGGATAGGATTTGGGGAAAGAATTTTTCATTTTATGCAAGTCCAGTATAGCCAAACTGACTTAAAACTGTGTTTTTGAGGCCTTTTTTCTTGGTGAACACCCCAAGCAGGCCCTGCCCCTGACTACGTGGCTTTGGACACTGGTTAGTCACTTGCAGTCATGTCTGATTCTCCATGACCCCACTTGGGCTTTTCTTGGCAGAGATCCTGGACTGGTGTGCCATTTCCTTCTCTGGCTCATTTTGCAGATGAGAAAACTGAGGCAAACAAAATTAAGCGACTTGCCCAGAGTAAAAAACAGCTAATAGATGTTTGAATCTGAATCTGAACTCAGGCTCTCCTGGCTCAAAAGTGGGCTCTCTGTCCACCTTTGCTATCTAGCGACTGTTGGACAAATCACTTGACACTTCTGTGCCTTGACTTCCCCATTTGCAGATGAGGATAGTCGCTGGTAAAAATGGATAGGAGCCCTTTTTTTGGAATAACAAGACTGGCTTCTAATTTGGCATCAAATGCATTCTGGGGGGTAAGGGATGGATTCAGTAGCTTTTAGAGTCCCTTCCCCCTCTGGAAGCAGCAGTGTATGAGTCCCCCTTACATCTGTGAGAAGGGCAGAAGATCCTTTATTCTGCTCTCTGGGTCCAAGGTGTCTCCTGCGCAAAATAAAATTGTCTCCAAAGTCTCTTACATCAGCAAATCTGTGACCTTACTTCCCTTTTTGCCCTTTTCTACTAGACAGTTATAAGATATGAAAAAATAGATTTGGAGACAGGGACCCAAGTTCAAATTCTGAGCTCTGCCATGTATGCCCTGCCCTGTCCTTTCTGGGCCTTAGTTTCCAGGATTATGAAGATAAAGAGATATTATTGGTAAAGCACCTGGTCCAGTGCCTGGCACATAGTAGGTCCTGTATAAATGCTCACATTAACTTATTGGGATTATGACTAATATTTTACTTCAGCTATCTGGCCCTCAGATTTCCTTACATATAAAGTAAGGAAGATGCCTCTGAGGTCCTTTCCAGCTTTAAATCCAAGATCTTACTTCCCTATGGGAAAGCTCCCTGAAGGCAGGAATTATATATAATTTTTTTTCTTTTGTTTTCTCTTTTTTTAGGGGGGACCCCTACCTCATCCAATCCTGTACATCACCAGGTCTTAAAGGAAATATTCTTATAGAATCTTTACTAGCCACAGAGATTAGCACACAGAACCCGGCACACAGTAGGTGCTCCATAAGTGATTGCTGATTGACTTTGAAAGCAGAAAAAGAGACTGAAATCATGTCTTACTAGCTGCCCAACAATGGGCAAATTGCTTAACCTCTCTGAATTTCCAACTACCCTGTCTTTTTATAGGAATAAAAATAGCCCATTTGTGGGAGGGACAAATGAGAGAGTGTTTTGGAAAACTTGAAGAACTATTTAAATGTCAGTGGTAGTGGCGATTCTGATGACGTTCACCAGGATTATTCGGAGAGGCTCAGTTCCCTGAACCCCGCTAGTAAAGCTCCAAAGACTCTGCCCCTACCTCACCACCCCCGTCACTAACGGCAGGACTGCAGGAAAGTCACTGTACAGGAGGAGCAGGATGTGCCAGATTTTTCAAGCTCAGTGACCTGTGAAATAGAAGCAAGGCCTTCCTGGCTGGGACACTGTGGACAGGCTTCCCACCTCCCCTTTGGAAGGGGAGGACCCAGGGAAGGTCTGTCCTGCTGAATGGGTGACTGACAGCTGGAGCTCAGGTGACAAGCCCCTCTGGGGATGGAAGACAAAAGCTGAAGTTCCTTTTCCCAAGGGGAGACTCTTACAGAAAAAAGGGCTAGTGTCCCCATTGAAACTCAAAAAAAATTCAAAAACAGATACTGTGCTTTCTGGAATTTTGCTATGAATGGACTCAGAAGCACTTTTAGAATACAGATGACAAAATGCCTTCAAAAAGAATGACCGATTTTTTTTTTTTAAATCAGACCAACTTCCTTTTAATCTCAGTTTTGTTTTCCAAATGTCCAAATGGGCCACAAATCACAAAATGACCGCACTGAGAAGGGTGTCCCCACATTCGGGACAGCAACCTCATCACGGAACTGAAGGGAACCTTAGAGGTCAGCGTGCAGATGTCAAACGGGGCCTGGCCCAGACCAAAATGCCATCAGGAAATATTTAAGAGAATAAAGGAAAAATACAATGGAATACTCAACTGTGTCTGAATCTTCATGACCTCAATGGGGCTTTTCTTGACAGCTACTTTGTTAGATCCTTTTCCAGATCAATTTGCAGAAGAGGAAACTGAGGAAAACAGGATGAAGTGCCTTGCCTAGCGTCCCACGGCTAGGACATATTTGAGACTGGATTTGAAGGAGAGCCTTTGTGACTCTGGGCCCAGCACTCTACTACGACCCCTAAATTCTCTATAAGAGAATGTAGATAATGTTAATATATAGTTTTCTAAGTCAATAGGCAGCTTCAGCAGGAATCCTTATATAAGGATTAAAATTCCCTTCAGTCCCACCTGTTGCTTTTCTATTTCAGTTTAAAATCACTGAACCACCACCTTCATTTAATAGATGAGGAAACTCAGGATAGGAAGGCTGAACAGGTAATAAGCATCAGAGGTAAGATCTGAAGCTGTCCTTGATAGCCCGTAGATTTCATGACCCATTGGACCACACTACCTCTTGCCAGGAGGGGCCATCCAAACTGTGGTTTTCTTGGAAAACTTGATGCTTTACCATATTTTCTTTCAATAGTGCCCAACTCCCTGTGGATACCCAATAAACACTGCCAAGTGAATATAAGATTCATTGACTATAGGCTGCAGCCTAACTATGGTATAATCTAAGCTGTAACATTCTCTCTCACCTCCAAGTCTTTGACCTGACCGTCCCACACACTAAGAATGCTTTTCCACCTTTGAGAGACAAATAAAAGAATTCTTAATATGGAGTCAAATATATCATAGGATAAAGACCTACGGGGAGTGATGGTCAGAGCAGGGCATTGTGGTCCAGGCAGTTAAAGAGACATGAGAAAAGTAATCAGCTTCCTTTAATGAATACTGCCTTTCTACACAGAGCCTATCCTGACTTTACCTATATCACTTTATATGTGTCTAGTAGCATACAAGCTAACGTTTTGGACGATCTGTTTAAAACAGCCATTATTAAATGCTTATTACATATCTTTTTATATCTTTATATATCTTTAATATATCTTTATATTACTTATCTTTGTAGCAGTCCTTTCTGTGGTGGCCAAGAACTGGACATTGAGGGGACGCTCATCAATTGGGGAATGGCTGAACAAGTTGTGGTAAATGAAGGCGATGGAATACTACTGTGCTATGTGAAATGACGAGCTTCAGAAAAACTCGAGAAGACTTACACGAACTGATGCAAAGTGAATTGAGGAGAACCAGGGCAATCTCATACACAGTAAGAGCAAGATTGTAGTGACTGCCAACTGTGAAAGACTCAGCTACTCTGATCAAGACAATGAGGCAAGACAACTCAAAAAACTCCTAATGAAAAATGTCAGCTCCCCAGAACTAGGGGATCATTATACACTTCAACAATGATACTGTATGAGGATGTATTCTGATGGAAGTGGATATCTTCAACATAGAGAAGAGCTAATCCAATTCCAATTGATCCATGATGGACAGAATCAGCTACACCCAGAAAAGGAACACTGGGAAATGAGTGTAAACTGTGAGCTTTTTTTGTTTTTCTCCCCAGATTATTTTTACCTTCCGAATACAATTCTTCCTTTGCAATATCAACAACAAAATTCGGTTCTGCACACATATATTGTACCTAGGATATACTATAAGATATTTAATATATATGGGAATGCCTGTCATCTAGGGGAGGGGGGAAGGGAAGGAGGGAAAAATTCAGAACAGAAGGGAGTACAAGGAATAATGTTGTAAAAAAAAATTACCTATGCATATGTACTGTCAAAAATGTTATAAGTATAAAATTAATTTTTAAAAAAAGAGTACAGTTAGGTTCTGAAGCTATGGAGAGATATTTTCATATAATAGGTATGATTTAATGATATAATTAATCTAAACTTTTCTCTTGAGTGATATTAGTTATCTATGTTATGCTATATCATTTTATGTTGTTATATTATAATGTATAAATAAAACAATAAATATATAAAAAAAGAAAAGAAAAATGTTAGCTCCCTCCAGAAGAAGGGATGAATTCAGAGTGCACACTGAAGCGTACTTTTCCATTTCCTTTATTTTTTCTCTTTTTTTTTTTTGTAAGATGGTTAATATGAAAATGTTTTACATTATGTTACATGTATAACTGATACATATCACTTGCCCTCTTAATGGGTTGGAGAAAAGCAGGAGGGAAAGATAATTTGGAACTCAAAATTTTAAAAAATCAATGTTAAAAATCAGCAGATAATTAAAGGTGGGGTTAGCTTATCAGTACACCAAGCATGGATAAAGATTTAATTTGTTAATTAAATGGGTTGCATTGTTTGTAAATGTTGAGTAGGTAGACATTGAAAAAATATGACTTTGGAATGTGAGGACCTGAGTTCAAATGATGCTTCCAGCATGTCTGTGTGATGGTGGGCAAGTCAATGTAAACTCTCTTAGGCTCACTTTCCTCATCAGTAAATCCAGATAAACTAGATAGCCTTGAAGGTTCCCTTCTCCTCTAAATATATGACTCTATAAGAAAAATGATAACTCATCAGATCAGTGTTATAATTATTACTGGAATGATAACTACAGGTCAATTACTTTTGTTTTTATCAATTTATTCTTTTCTTTCTCTTTTTTATTATTAGTATTTTATTTTTCCAAATATATGCAAAGATAGTAGCTGATTACTTTTCTCATGTCTCTGACTGCCTGGACCACAATGCCCTGCTCTGACCATTACTTCCCCATTGGTTTTTATCCTATGGTATATTTGACTCCAGGTTAAGAATCCTTTTATTTATATTCCTATTGTCTCCCCTATAACTGGAAAACATACAGTACAGAAAACCTTTTCAATAATTAGAACTGTCTGTGAGTGGACCGGACTCTCTTGGGAGGCAGAAGATCCCACTGAAGGTCTTCATGTGTCAGATGAATGTCCAGCTATCTGTGTAGTACTGCAGGGCAGGTGGTTCCTCACTTGGACATGGGTTATATCTAGATGGCCTCCGAAGTTCTAGCCATCTCTGATATTCTGTGGTTCCATTTTTTTTCCCTCTTGCCTCCCTTGTCTGTTGTGGAGATGAGTCTGACAGCCGCTCAATGCCCCTCCAGCCCCACAATGAATAAAAAAACCATGGGGATCACCGAGCCTGGAGAAGCCAGAATACTGGGACTGCCAGCCCCAAAGACTTCTGTTTTCAGGCTGAATCCATTCAAGGACCTGGTCCGGGATTTGGCCTAAGTCTGCTCCAAGCTCTTGGCCAGGGACACGTTTTCCATTGGCCCCTTCTTCCCCAACTGCAAAGTCTCTCTCGTTCCTTCTTCCAAAGATCCTAGAGTCTGCAGAGTGAATGATCCTTCCCCACCCCCCAACCCTCATGGCTGTCTCATGTCACCCCACCTCTGGGCTCTCTTAGCTGGACTCTAGAAGCCTGGAGGGAGGGGTTGATGGGGGGAACAATCGAGGGCTTCTGAAGCCCAGCAGAGCGGGTGGGATTCTCATCGGTTGGGGGAGAGCCCCTCTCAGCTGATTGTATCCAGTCGGCTGGGATATCGGCAGCGCATGAGTGGCTATGAATGGGTCCATTCATGCTGATGGACGGGAGCTGAAAGCTGTATACACACACACAAAAGCCACTGGGCAGTCAGTGGAAACTTGCCGCTTGCTCGAGGACTTGCCCACGGTGGAGGGGAGGCCAAGAGACGACAAGGGAGCAATGGGAAGACTCCCTTCCAGTCTTTCAAGCACATCGTTTCCCCTGTCAACTGCCCTGACAGGCTGGCTGGCAGAAAGAGAGAAGGGGCAGCATGGAGCTTTCATTAGACAGAAGGGGCAAAAGTACATTTTTATTTCCCATTAGTTGTTTTACACTTCGGCGGGGCTGGCAAAGAGGGAGCTTCGGGGCAGAAGAAGGGGATGGGGCATCCCAGCCTGGATCTTGTCTTGTCCATTTGTCAGAACTGAATTCCTAACCGAGGCACCGAGTAACCTCTGAGTAGGGCGTCTGCTGACCTGAGATTGTTTAACCTGTCACCAAGAAAAATGATCCCAAAGGGACTGACTCCTATTTAAATGGGAATGGGGGGAAAGTAAGACTCTTCCAGGGTTACTCTTGGTACTTTCCAAAAAGAATTCTGGCTATTTTCTTATTCTTACAATGGGACTAAGAAAGAGAGACTCCCTCCTCCCTTGGGGTTTTTCCAATTACTTAAAGAGGAAGGCAACATTGACCAAATGGAGAGAAAGCTAGGGATATTTACACGGTTTCTAACAAACATTTAAAGTTTATGGTCCCCAAGGGGCCCCGGAAATAATGATTCCCAGCTACATGGGTCATGTTACTTTAAAAAACAAAAGAGTTAATGAAAGAGTCCTACCTCTTCCCAATGAAATCATCAGTAATTAAAATTAAATTGGGTCGTCACGTACGAGACAGATGACTCGCTCAAGTTTTTACTGATCAGTCCATGGCTGCTAATCCCCAGAAAGACAATTGTGCCCATAGTAGAGAGATTCTGAATCCTACAACCGCTTTGCTGGAGTTGGGATGTCCCAGATGGGGGAAATCCTTCCAATGATGCATATCACCAGCCCAAGCACACCTTTTCATCTTGGGCAATTCCTATCCACGGCAATCCATAAATCTGTCATTAAGCGTTGCCCAAACTGCTGGAGTCCTTCTTAATGGCTCTGAAAACATTTCAGGGATATTAGTGCAACACTCAGGTTGTATCCATCCCACTACTAAGTGACTGCTCTTTTCCACTCCCGTAGAGCTAGAATGTTGTTGTGTCTTAAACTTATTCTCAGACACATTAGAGATAGTGTGACATGGTAGTTAGTTCTAGACTCCTATGGAGTCAGGAAACCCTAAGTTTGAATCTTGTCTCCGACACCTACTAAGTAGAAAGCCTGACCAAAATCACTTGGCACTTCTGAGCTTAGTTTTCCTCATCTGTCAAATGTGTATGCTAATCAAACTGGATCAACTCACAGGACTACGGTGAGGATCAACAGAAATCATGTACTGAAAAACCAACAACAAAGCTATTTATTCTATTAAGCTATTATTCTCCTCAATGGAAATTTGCTGTAGCTTGAAAATGCAGTTCAAACCTCGGCTCAGATGCTTACTAATTGTGTGACTGTGGACAAGACATTTAGCCCTGGTTGCCTCAGTTTCCTCATCTGTTAAATGAACAGGAGGAGAAGATGGCAAACTGCTCCAATGTCAAGAAAACCCCAAAACCATCACGATATATCAGATAGAACTGAAATGACTAAACAGCAACAAACACAGTATCTAATGTAAGAGACTGTAGCCTCATAGAGACTTTCTTCTGCCTCCTACTCTCCCTGCCTTCCTTCAAGACTCTCCTGAAACCCTCTATTCTATAGGAAACCTTCCCTTGTTCCTCACTCCCAACCCCCCACTCCCTGCTTTGTTGGAGATTCCCCTTCTGATATTGCCTCCCCCTTGCTCTGAAGTCATTTTACATGTACCTAGTTATCTCCTCCATGAAAATATGAGCACTTTGAGAGCAGACACATGCTAAGTGGCTCAAAAGTATATCACAGATTCGTTCTCCCCATCCACCTGGGCACATGCCCACCAGGGCAATGAATACCATAGACCCCTATCTTACTAGACTTTGGTCATGACCTTTCAAAGCCTTTGCTGAACCAGCATATCACATGACTAGGTGAGAAGAAAAGCATCACATGCAAAGAGGAAGAAGAACTAGAAAATCTAGTATGGATTACATCCTACATTATACAAACTCCCATAGATCTGCAACTGAGAGGGACCTTGATTTTACAGGTGAACAAGGGACTCATATTCAGGATCTGGGAGTCCAAGTCTGCTCCTTCCAAGACATTCCCCCTCTCTTCAACCCCCTTTCTACAAAGTAATATCTGAATTACTGTATAATCATCGATTGTTGTCCTTTGTCCTCAAAAAGGCCCAAAATGACATCACTATGTTAGAGTCGAGTTACAGTGTGCCTGAGTGTGACTGATCAGACTAATATGAACTCTGAATGCTCCACCCCAGGTCAGACACAAATGGTCCCTATAAACATTTGGGGTGGACTCTGTAACTTTGTGTATCTCATGTTTCTTCTGGGCTGCTTCAATTCTGCTTTGCTCATAGAACACAGCACCTTCTCTGATGAGGGCATGCCATGCTGGATGATCCATGCCAATGTCATATGACAGTAAAGTCCTGTGTTAGTATACTCAGCTTGATAGTGCAAGAAACAAACTACTAACTCACTATGAATTTTTGAAAATTTTAATTTATGGAATAAAACAAGCATTTCCATAACATAGTACAATTTTTTTAAAAAGATAATAGTGTATGAAATGGCAAATGTACGATGGATAATTTGCTATTCCTTTTAAATAACTATATAAACTGCTAACTCACTACTAATTTTAAGAACTTGGACTTCAAATGAAATGTCTCATCAAAATTAACAATTTAAGGAATGCTACTAGAAGAGTACTTAGTGAATTCATTAACTAGGGCCCTATCTACTGTCTTACCCAGAATCATAAACTCTCACAATTAGGAAAGAGCTCAGAGATATATCTGTATTTTTATCTAGTTATCTACACTTATAGGTAACCTGTATCTAAATGCTTATTTTATTAGGTTTGGTCTTTTTTTAAACTTTCATTAAGGTTATTGTCACCATCCACAAATGAAGATATATTTGTGGTTAAAGCCATTTTAAGCCAAAAAATGTCAACATAAGCATAGGCAAATGAAGAGGACTAGAAAGGAGACAGATCCCTTGTATGCTGCCCTAGTTAGAACACATCTGGTGTAGACATCCTTATCTGGACGCTTCACTTTGCAACAGACATGAATAAGCTTCAAAAGTTTCAAGAGGAAGACTTAAATGTTTCCACACTATGCTTTTTGAGGATGGGATGAAGGAATTAAACTTGTTTAACTCTAGAAGTGAAAGCTTTGGGGATGTGATAGTTGTCTTCAAGTATCTGAAGTGCTCCTCACACAGGAGAGATCAGACATGGCCAGCCAATCCCCAGAGAGACAATAGAGTTGACATTGTAAAGAAGCCAATTTCAGCTCCCTGTCTTCCTAACAATGAGAACTCTTCCCAAGTGCAAGAGGGAGAAGAGAGGTATCTCTAAGGGTCTTCAAGGTCATTGGTTGCTGTCCTTTGTTCTCGAAAAGGACCAAAATGATGGATTAGTAGACCAGATGAGCACCCTATCCTTTTCAGGCATAAGTGGAAGCAAATGGCTACTGAGGCTATTTCAGATTATGAAATTATGTGATCCTGTGAAATGAATGCTTAAATTTTGCACTTGTAGCATAGACCAAGGATAAGCAGCCAAACAATGATCCTTTCTCTACTGACATCTATAAACAAAAAAGCAAAATGTGGGGCAGCTAGGGGGCGCAGTGGAGAGAGCACCAGCCCTGAATTCAGGAGGACCCCAGTTCAAATCTAGTCTCAGACACCTAACACTTTCTAGCTGTGTGACCCTGGGCAAGTCACTTAATCCCAGCCTCCAAAAAAAAAAAAAAAAAAAAAAAGGTGTTATGGAAAGTAACAAGACATAGTCATTCACAAGTGAAATCCAAAAAGAAACTGTTTTACTAGGGTCAGTTCTTTCCTCCTCACCTGTTAGGATTACTAAGTGAGAACTCGGATTGTCTGGATAGTGACAAGGTGAGAATTCAGGTTGGACAATTACAAGGTGAGAACTCAGGTTGACTTGATAGAGGGGGCAAGCTCATTGGCTGGGGTGGTTCTTCCCAGAAGCCCTTGCATTATCCCACGCCCATTCTCTGGGAGGATAAAAGAGACAGCACTGGGCGCAGAGAGCAGATCAGCCTGGAGAAGGATAAGAGCTGGAGGAGATTCAGAGCCAGGATTCAAGAAGAAGAGGGTCTCTGCATTACATCAGGCCTGACGGGGCTCTCTGCAGGAAGGGAAGTCACTTCTAAGGACAAGAGTTAACAGCAACTGCCTGGAGACAACGGTTCGTTACAGGAAGAAGAATCTGTCTGAGAGATTTGAGTAGAAGACACAGCAGATCTCTTCCCAGAGAGCGATCCGGCAGCTTCTGGAGACGACAGCTCGCTACAATTGGCGCCCAACGTGGGGCATGATGGCAGCCGAGGTTACATCCAGAGAATTTTAAGACATGATCAATCAGCTAAATAACAAAATGAGAGAACATTTCAGAGAGAACTCTGAATGAGTAGGGACTGTGGAAATGGAATGAAAAGGCAAGATGTGACAAGGGAAAGGGAGTCACAAAGGACTCATAATTAGGAGACTGTGGTCCTCTGAGGTGCCATGACTCCATGGAAGGCTGGGAGGATAGTTAGAAAAGTGGATGGGTGCTACATTGTTATAGACATTTTTGTACTGTATGAGAAGAGGTCGAGGAAATCAACTCCCCCCCCAAGATGGGTTAAAAAAGTTTGGCAGGACAAGGACAGCCTGGCACAAGACAGACCCAAGTTCCCACGTGACCTCAGACACTCAATGATTATGAGATCCTGGGAAAGTCACTGAGCCTCTCCTGTTTTTGGTATCTCATAAGTAAAATGAGGATAACAGTAGTACTCATTCCACAGCCTTCACAAACCTTTAAAAGTTCTATATATGTAAAAGAGTATTAGCTTTCATTATTACCTGTTTACTCTTTGAATGTCTATTATCTTGGGTTTCCCAAATGTATGTTGCTGCTGCTCTTGCTCCAGTAAGAAAAGCCTTTCCAAAAGTAATATTGTTACATTATATGGATGATATTTTGGGATGTGCACCTGAGGAACAAATGTTAGAGGCATGTCTACAAAGACCATGGAAACATTAAAGTACTACATACTGCATATAGCTACAGAAAAAATTCAAAGACATGCTCCTTTTCAATATTTAGGATATGAAGTATATCCTAAGACACTCACAGTACAAAAGCTTTCTTTAAGAACGGAGAAGTTGAACACCTTAAATGACTTTCAAAAATTGATAGGAGATATCCAATGGATGCGTCCAGTGTTAGGCTTAACTACCAATCAACTACAACCTCTATATGACATTTTAAGGGGAGACAGTGCTTTAAATTCACCACGCCAGCTTACAAAAGAAGCACAAAAGGCTTTGAGAGAAGTTGAACTGGCTTTATCCAATGTGGTTGAAAGAGTCACTCAAAAACCCTTGGAAATATCAGTTTTTGCTACAAAAGAGGCACCCACAGCAGTCCTTCATCAAGGAGACAGAGTGATTGAGTGGGTGAACCTCCCAGCACAACCAGAACAAAGCCTTACACCTTACCCAGTGCTTGTGGCTAGGATTTTATTAAAGGCTATTAAGAGAGTAACACAATTATCTGGGATAAGTCCTGAAAAAATATACACATTCTATACTAACGCACAGATTAATGTATGCTGTGAGACCATCCCAGAATGGCAAATTTTATTGGCCACCGCTCCAAATTTTGCACATGGATCTCCATTAAAGATTACCCGGCTACTACATAATTGGCGATGGATTTTTGAAGAAAAGGTTTCTAAGGTTCCTCTTAAAGGACCAACAATCTTTACAGACGCCTCCAAAGAAAATATTTGTGCCATATACTCTCATGATTTAACCATAAAGAGAGTAATCAGGACTCCTTTTCAATCCACTCAACAGAATGAATTATTTGCTATCATGCTAGCTCTTACTTATTATCCAGGAGACGTAAATATAATTACTGATTCAGCCTATTCAGTAGGTGTAGTACAAAGAATTGCCACAGCCCAAATAAAATTTGCAGCCTCTAATATTTATCAGCTCTTTAAGGAACTTCAAGAGCAAGTGAGAAAACATCCAGGCAAGATTTATATCTTGCATGTCCACTCACATAGTGGACTTCCAGGTCCCATTTTTGATGGAAATTCAAAGGCAGATAGCCTCCTAACCATGTTAGCCAGTAGTCCTTTATTTCAGGAAGCACAAGAATCTCATTCTAAATATCATCAGGCTGCTCGAGCTTTACGTTTACAATTTGGAATCACAAGAGAGGAAGCTAGGAACATAGTAAAAAGCTGTACAGCTTGTCTTCCTTTCCATGCTCCTACACTCCCTCCAGGGAAGAATCCTCGTGGTTTGAGACCCAATGAAATCTGGCAAATGGATGTGACCCATTATAAATCTTTTGGTCGTCTATCTTTTATTCATGTCGTGGTAGATACCTTTTCAGGATTCACATTTGCAATGCCAACAGCAAAAGAGACAGCCCGAGTGGTCACTGAATTCCTTATACAAGCTTTTGCAATTATGGGTGTGCCACAAGCAATAAAAACAGACAATGGACCTGCATATACGTCCAAACATTTTACACACTTTTGTGCACAGTACAAGATTTTACATACCACGGGCATACCCTTTAATCCTCAAGGGCAGGCAATAGTAGAGAGAAGAAACAGAGATATTAAGACACTCCTCCAAAAACAAAAGAAAGGGGGAGCCACAGGTAGCCCTAGGGAACTTCTAAATTTAGTTCTCTATACCATTAATTTTCTAATTTTTGACAAAGATGCACTGGCTCCGGCAGACAGGTTTTATAACCCACCAGAAGGGCAGTGTCCAGTGCGAGCATCTCCACTGTCCTTAGATAATCGCCAGGTGATGTGGAGAGATCCAGAAAGTGGTGAATGGAAGGGACCAGATAGGTTAACTGCCTGGGGGAGAGAGTTTGCTTGTATTTCTTCAGCAGGAGAAGGAATCAGATGGGTGCCAACGAGTCATATTCGCCTTGTCCATCAGAGAGAGACAGAAAAAGAGAAAGACCTCAAAATAAAGGAGAAGATCTAAGAAACATCTGACACTGAAAGAGCATGGATAATAAGAAGACTGTTAAAGAACTTTAAAACCAGCAGGAATCATTGGACTTCCTCACACAAGATGAGACTAATGGACAATGGATTTATGGACATTTATAAATTTTCAATTTATGATTATTTGATTATGATTATGTTATATACTTCTAGCATGTGTTACATTACTATGTTACTATGTGCTTATGTAATTTATGTAATTATCTGTAATACTTCCCATATTGATGGATTTATGTTTCAAGGTCATTTATGTAATTATCTGTAATACTTCCCATATTGATGGATTTATGTTTCAAGGTCATGACTGTCCTATGTTCTAAATCAAAAGAAAGGGGGAGATGTTAGGATTACTAAGTGAGAACTCGGATTGTCTGGATAGTGACAAGGTGAGAATTCAGGTTGGACAATTACAAGGTGAGAACTCAGGTTGACTTGATAGAGGGGGCAAGCTCATTGGCTGGGGTGGTTCTTCCCAGAAGCCCTTGCATTATCCCACGCCCATTCTCTGGGAGGATAAAAGACAGCACTGGGCCCAGAGAGCAGATCGGCCTGGAGAAGGATAAGAGCTGGAGGAGATTCAGAGCCAGGATTCAAGAAGAAGAGGGTCTCTGCATTACATCAGGCCTGACGGGGCTCTCTGCAGGAAGGGAAGTCACTTCTAAGGACAAGAGTTAACAGCAACTGCCTGGAGACAACGGTTCGTTACAGGAAGAAGAATCTGTCTGAGAGATTTGAGTAGAAGACACAGCAGATCTCTTCCCAGAGAGCGATCCGGCAGCTTCTGGAGACGACAGCTCGCTACACTCACCCTTCACCCTCACTGCTATTAAGTTTTATTTGTTCTTTAAAGCATACTACATATTAATTTGGGAAAATACTAAGTGAATGAAAATAAATAATTGGTTAATACTGCCTTTACTTACCAAATTTTTCCCCTTGATATCAGTTCCCTGGAATATAAAACACTGGCTTTCCCTAGATTTCTCCTGATTTTTTTGTGACTTGGATTGGAGATCTCACATATGTGGAATGAACTTTTCCTTCACTGACTTCAGGCAGTATTTCTGAATAAAGCCTTTGCCAATCGCCCTATTGATAGAGCTTTTCTGGACAGATTACATTTAACTTTGTATATATTTGTGAATACTTTTGTATATATTTGTATATACTTTGTACATATTCATTTATACTTTGTATATATTTGCATTAATCTATTTGCCTTGGTTTTATACCCCCTAATAATAATATCTACCATTTATAGAGTGCTTATGATGTAACGGGCTCTGTACCAAGTGCTTTTTACAAATATTATCCCATTTGATCCCTGCTACAACCCCAAAAGATATGTGCCATTATCATCCCCATTTTGTAGATGAGGAAATTAGTTGATTTTTATATGTACTTGTGATATAGGCCCTTTCCAGATAATTGTTTCATTCTTTATACTTATACCCCCACATTGAGTCCATGGCCTGGCACACAGTAGGTGCTTAATAAGTACTTATAATCAACAAAGAAGTTATAATTCCTTATATTTATGATTTATGGTTATGGTTTTCCCAAGTACAAGGTTAACCATTCATTCACCCACCAAATGCTAATTCAACATGAACTCTGTGCACAGAATTGTGTTACTTGTTCTCAAAGACTATATGTGCCTCGTTCACTGGTATCCCTTGTCTGATTATGGCTAAGTATGCTGGGAATCATTTGGATCTTACTTTGCAACTTTATGCATGTTGCCTGAGATTACAATTCTTCATGGCAAAGAATAATAAATACTGCTTTGTGAAATGCTTGAAAGAGGAAGGGAATAAGCATTTACAAAACACACACAGAGCACCTACTATGTGCCAGGCATGATGCTGAGTGTTTTATAAGCATTACCTCATTAGGAGAATGACTCAGACTTGAAGACCACAGATTATGCTCTCCTATTGTAAGACAAAGTTTCTGGATCTGGTATCTCTCCTAGACTGTAAATCAGATGAGGGCAAGGAGATATCTAAAACTCACACCTCCTCCAGGTGGGTGCTCTGCAGAGAGCTGCTGACCACTCCCTCTTTGTTCTTTTACCAGTTCTGCATTTAGACAGAAAATCTTCACCAGCCAATCAGAGAGGAGAGAGGCAGATTCAGCCCCTTGAAATATGTATCTAACATGGAAGAATATTCCAAAACGAGACTATATGATCTCCCTGACCATCTGCCAGCAAGGCCATTCTGTGACTTAAAAAGGAGCGTCTGAGTGTTAACAACAGCTAGAAAAAAATCATCTTTCGAACCTCATCAACATAGCCAGAGTGCACTTCAAACAACAGATGGACAACCCAGCGTAACCAAGCCCATGTTGTCTTTTGAATTTGGTAGATGTCCTGTCAAGGTGCCATAATAATACCAGCCACCATCATTTGTATGGGATTTTTTAAAGGTTTGCAGAACAGCTTACATATATCACTGAATCCTCAAGACCCTAAAAATTGGGTGCTGTATTGATTACCAGTGGAAGGGGTCTAGGCTGGAATCTTGTCTCAGACACTCACTAGTTAAGATACTAGTTAAGTCACTCCCCACATCCAAGCTTAGTGACTTGTTGAGGATCACATCATCAGCTAATAAGTGTTTGAGGCCAGAGTTGGAGTTAGGACTTGCAGACTCCAGGCTTAGCACTCGATCCTATGTACCACTGGCTGCCTCTAGAGAAAAAGAGAAAGCCAATCAGTGCACTTACAGTCAGGTTTGTATCTTACAATGTCCTCAAGAGGAGAGAGAGTAGTTTTTCTCTCTTAATGGGTCAAGTGCTCAGCTCCTGAAATCAAGAGCCCTCTGAGAGCCCAGGAAAATCTCAAGGAATATAGAAAATGTGGCTTAAGTCAAGCACAAGCACAGAGAGTTATGGGTAGAAAAGTGGACCTTCTCTGTAGGACACAAAAATAACAAGCAGCATTTTCTGGATGACCATTTGTGAGACATGTTTCAATAAGGATTTTTTTTTATCGATGGTTTGGTCCAGAACGAAGTCTAAACCTTTTTTTTTTAATGTCATCATGGACCCTTTCGGTAACCCAATGAAACCTTTTCAAATTTGTTGTTTTGAATTAAACAGGAAATGCTCAATTTCAATTAGAAATTAGTGAAAATAAACATGTGATTTCCTCCTCATCCAATTCCTACCTTGGAAATACAAAAATTTATCCCAGATTAAGGAAGGCTTTGGACTAAATGGTTCCTGAAGCCCTTCCAATTCTTAATTGCTGCAGTTCTGTGATGACTTGTACCCAGTATTGAACTAGAAGAGGAGATCACATTGGGGAAATGGGGCAGTATTTGCAATGCCCGCAAGCTGTGCCCTGAACATGAAATTCTAGTAATTGTCTATGGTTACAACTCAGGAAATGCTAGGATCTCCAAAGAATCGAGATGATGAGTCACCAAAGGCCAAAGGAAAGATGTAGAGAACGGGCATGATCGGAATGCAGCGTATTAGTGAAGAGACATTATCAAGAAACAGAATGAGAGGAATTAGCCGAGATGGACTTCAAAAGCCTCTTGGAACTTTAAACTCCAGGGACTGTGGATGGATGGGCACTGGGTTTATGACAGTTTGGTAATAGGTCAGGTTCAAGTTATGTTGATTTGAATGGTCTCATGACTGATCTAGTTTTCCAAAATGATAGGGAAAGAGCCAGCTGGTCCTAGAGTCAGGAGGATCTGAGTTCTAATCTCACTCCAGACACTTACCATTTTGTAACTCTAGGCCAGTCACTTAACCCCAATTCCTTTGCCTTCCTTCCTCCCAAAAAGAGAAAAGACAAAAATCATCTGAGGGAAGCATAAGCTTCTATATTACCTAAAGTCCACTCACTCCTTATTTCCTCAAATATAAATTCCTATTTGATATCGACACTGACTCCTTCCCAGTTTTCTAGTTTTCCAGCTCTACTTCAACTCCAGCCCCCATGCCTTTGTATTATAGGATGTTCCATGTGCCTGGAATCCTCCCTCATTATTCTTTTTCTCAGTTCCCCAATTTTCCTTCAATCCTAGACAGTTAGGTGGTTCCATGCTTAAAACTCTGGACCAGGAGTTAAAAAGACAAGAATTCAACTTCAACTTCTGACATTTAAGTTATGTGGCATACTTGGCAACTCATTTAATATCTGTCTGCCTCAATTTCCTCATCTGTAAAATGGGGATAATAATAGCATCTATCTCCCAAGATTTCTGGAAAGTTCAAATAAGATAATGAATGCTAAAAGCCTGGCAAACCTTAAAGCCTCATGTAAACATAAACTATTATTATAAGAGAATTCGCCTAAACAGTTTTGAATGTTCCTTTCAGCCACGATATTCTATAATTTTTAAAAGAATCCTGAGGTTTCATCTCATCCGCAGAAAACTGAAAGCCAGCAAAAGATGGTTAGAAAGAGGGGTTGTGGTAAAACAAGCACATTAATGCACTGTTGGTAAAGCTGTCAACCATTGTGGAAAACGGTTTGGATTTAAGCAAATAAAGTCATTAAAATGGTCAGATCCTATGACCCAGGGATCCCATTGTTGGGCATATAACCCAGAGGTCAATGACAAAAAGAAAGGTGCCAGATGTACCTGGACATTCATAGAAGCACCTCTGTAGCATAGCAAAGAATTAGAAACACTCATCAACAGCTAAACAAATGCTAGCAAATACATTCAATAGAATATTATTTCAGGATAAGTAATTGGAATATGATGAATACAGAGAAGGAAAGAAAGACTTCCATGAACTGATGCAAAGTGAAGTAAGAGGTCAAGACAATTATACACAGTGACCACTATGTAATTAGGAAGAACAATCCACACCAAAACAATCAAAAGGGAATGCTGCAAAATTATAAAGAGATAGGCCCCCAAAAAAGGAATAGGAGAAAATATCTCTTCTAACTTCTTTGTGAGGTGAAAGGAAGGAAGGGGTTGATGGGTACAAAGCACTGATGTTAAATAAGATTTTTAAAATATGTTTTGATTAATTTTACTGATTTTTTTTCCTCCTTAAAAAAATTCTTTGTGGTAAGGAGGGTTCTCTGGGAAGGGGGGAGTAGGAAGGATATGGAGGGAATCCAAGTGATGTCAAAACAAGTTAGCAAAACAAATCTATTTGGAAAATCAATCTTTGATTCTAGATTCTCCTGCCAGCCCATGTCAAACCCCCTCCAGTATTCCAGTAAAGAAGATACCAGATTTGCACTTTTGTGTTCCTCTGTTAAGAAAGTAAATGACAAAAGAACAAGCATGGGAAGTGCATGTGGAATATAATAAAGGCTTTTTTTTTAACGAGACGAAAACAACAGTGTCCAGATAATATTGCCTTATTTTTCACAACTTAGTTTTCAGCTCAAATGAAGGAGCTCAGGGAGCCAAGGATGCTGAGCAAAAGATGCCTGCTGATTTGCTATTTTCTAGATGCTGATATTATTGATCTCTGAAAGGATCATATTTTGCTAATCAGTTAATGGAGCCTCAGCCAAATAATGATGGCAACCACCTGTTCAAAATTTCAGGAAAAAAAATCAAGTAAATTTCTAACAGACTCTGCAAAAGGGAAATTCAAACATCTTAACTTGGAGTTATTACTACAATAATCAATGGTGATATTGTTGTTGCTCACTCATGTCCTACTCTTTGCGATCCCATTTGGGCTGTTCTTGGCAAAGATGCTGGAGTGGTTTGCCATTTCCTTCTCTGGCTCACTTTACAGATGAGGAAACTGAGGTAAACAGGGTAAAGGAACTTGCCATGGAACACACAGCTGATTGAGGCTGGACTTAAACTCAGATCTTCCTGGTGCTCTATTCACTGTGCCACCTAGTTGCCTTAATGATGATAAAATTATCAACAACATCAGAGGAACAAATTAATTGTATATAAATTATATATATTAATAGACATTAATAACATGTGTATATTAATGTAAATAAATTATATATATATTAATCTATACATTAATAAAAATGTAAATTATATACATTAATTTTACCACATGAAATATATAAATATAAGTTTGTATTTTCATAAAATATATAAATTAACACATAAATTTATTTTTACTATATGAAATATATAAATCAATATGTAACATTAATTTTACTGCATAAGATTTATAAATATGAAACAAATTAATTTCAATACATAAAATATAAATATATAATATAAATTAATTTTATTACATAAAATATGAAAATTAGTCATAGGAATTAATGTTTACCACAGAAAATGTATAACAAAATTTAAATGACTATTTACTGATATGTGTACATGTTGTATCTTTGAGGGCAGAAATTCTTTCATTTTCTGTCTTTGTCTCCCTGAGGCCCAAAAGCCAGAGTTTAATAGTTGAGAAGTAGCCTTGATGTCAGGAAAACCTGGTTCTGATCTCACCTTTGATATATTATCTCTGGACTGTGGCTAAGTCACTTTACTCTGAGAACAGACTCATTCCATAGTGGAAAGTTTTCTGGATACCAATTAATTCACATTTAGATATTTTAAAAAGGGGTGGAGTGGGGCTTCAGTACAGAGGCAGCTTGGCAGCTCAGCAGGTGAAGACCTGAGTTCAAATCCCCACTCAGACACTAGCTGTATGATCATGGACATGTCACTTAACTTGTCAACCTCAGTTTCCTTATCAGCAAAATGGGTACAATAATAGCTCATAGGTGTAATCACATATTTACAATACTTTGCAAATGTTAAATACAATATAAATGTTAGTTATTGTTATGACGTAGCACAGAACTGAATAGTAACGAACAGACTTAAACCTGAATACAGCACTCTTCACGGCTTCCAAAGAGCTTTTCTGACTAAAAGCCTAGGACGTAAGTAGTACAATTATCATTTTACCTGTTTAACAGATGAGGAAATCAAACCCAGAATCAGAGAGGTGATATTACTTATTCAGGATCACACAATCAGGATGTGACCTAAGATTAACCACCTAGAAAGAATACAGCCGTTGACTTGAAAAGATCTGGGTTGGAATTGCTCTAAGTAGTTGGAAGGAGTCATTTCAGCCACAGATTCCTAATTTGTAGAATAGGGGTTCTGAACCTTCCTGTCTGTCTTGAGTCCTTTCTCAGAATAGCTTTTTTTTTTTTTTTCCTAGAATAATGTTTTAAAATACATATATTGGAGTACTTGTTGTCTAGGGATAGGATTGTGGGAGGGGAAAGACTTGGAAAACAGGGTTTTTGCAAGAGTGAATGTTGAAAACTATCTCTGAATATATTTTGAAAATAAAAAGCTACTATTTTAAAAAAATACTTGTAATAAAATGCAAAGGAATACAAAGAAAACCAATGCTATTTAAATACAGTCATCAAAATTTTTTTTTTTAAAGTTCATGGACTCCCCAGGTTAAAAACACCTGGAGCTGACCACTATGGCTCCATCAGGTTCTAAATCGCAAAATCCTTTTAGGAAGCTGTGGGAGGGAAAGGAAAAAGTCTTGGAACACAGGGTTTTTGCAAGAGTGAATGTTGAAAAACGATCTTTGCTTATGTTTTGAAAATAAAAAGCTACTGTTTTTAAAAAATCCGTAGGATTACAAAGAAAATCAATGATATTTAAATCTAATCATCAAAACATTTTTTAAAGTTCATGGACCCCCAGGTTAAAAACACCTGGAGCTGACCACAGAAGGCTCCTTCAGGTTCTAAATCTCAAAATCCTTTTAAGAAGCTGTGGGTCTCTTTCTGTTAATGTATTGCTTACATTTTTGTTTTCCTTCTCAGGTTATTTTTACCTTCTTTCTAAATCTGATTTTTCTTGTGCAGTGAAATAACTGTATAAATATGTATACATATATTGTATTTAACATATACTTTAACATGTTTAACATGTATGGGGACTACCTGCCATCTGGGGGAGGGGATAGGAGGAGGGGAAAATTGGAACAGAAGGCTTTGCAAGGGTCAGTGTTGAAAAATTACCCATGCATGTTTTTTGTTAATAAAAAGCTATTAAAAAAAAAGAAGAAGAAGCTGTGGGAGAGGAAGGAGAAAGACTTGGAAGACAAGGTTTTTGCAAGGGTGAATGTTGAAAACTATGCATGTATTTTGAAAATAAAAAGCTACTATTTTAAAAAAATACATATAATAAAATGCATAGCATTACCAAAAAACCCAATGATATTTCAACATAGCATCAAATCTTTCTTAAATTCTCTTTATCTCTCACTATCTGGCTAATTATGCTCTCCCATTAATTACTCCCAGGTTAAAAACACCTGGAGCTGACCACTGAGGCTCCGTCAGGTTCTAAATCTCAAAATCCTTTTAAGAAGCTGAGAAAATGAGTCAATCCTCGAGATGCTCAGCTCTAGCTGGCAGCAGGTCGTGTTCTGGGACTGAAGCCTCCCGGACCATTTAAGATGGAAATCCACAGGACCGGTGTTGGGCCTGGCCGGTCTGAGTACACAGCTCGGGTGACTACAGGCCCACAGTCATGGTACATGGACCAGCAATCTCTCCCACCCCAACCCCCACCTCAAGCCTCCCCCATCCCAGTTCCCCACCCTACACAGCCCATCAGACAGGCCTGGCCACCAGGTCAAACACATTCCCACTCTTCTCCCCAGCAACAGGCCCTCTTCCCCTGCCTTTTGCCCCAGCCTGGGAAGTAACCATCACCCCACCCCCAGACCAGGCAGGGCAAAATGCCCAGGCCCCAGGCACTCCCCCTGCTCTGGCTCCCCTTCCCCTCCCACTAAACCAGAGGCTCCCAGAGAAAAACAATAGTTTACTAACCTAATCAAAAGCAGCTGTTTGGAATACCAGGAGGATGATGAATGTGGGGTAAGCCCCCCAACCCCCTAACGAGACCGAGGCCTATTGGAGCTGCATCTGGGAATACTGGCTTCCCTACTTGCCATTTGGAGTCAATGTGTTGGAAAGGGGGGGAGGGGTTGAATGGCCTCCCAGTGGGTCTCATTTGGGGGGAGAAAAAAAAAAAGAGGTGAGTAATTAGTGGGAGAGCATAATTAGCCAGATAGTGAGAGATAAAGAGAAGCCTCCAGCACTCACCCAGGCTCCCAGCACAGAACACCTCTGGGCAAGATTACCGGCATTCCAAGTCCAGACCTGAGGAGGGGGATTAGACGCCAGTGTTTGGTTTCAAAATAAAAGAGCAAGAAAGATGACAGGACTTTCATACAAGGATATCCAGGGAGGAGAAACTTGGTCTCCCATGTAGATTGGCACCTGCTCTGAGACTTATTTGAGGTAAATAATGCAAGTGGGCCCTAAATTACTGAATAGGAAACTGAGGCACAGAAAAATGAAGTGTCCTGGAGTCACTCAGCTACTGAGAGAGGGAGGGAGAATTAGGAATCCAACAAACTAGCTAATAATAGCTGATATTTATATAGGCTTTATAAAGCTGACAATGGTTTTTTTCCCCAAGAAAATCACCTCCTATCTATTGTGTATTTTGCAAAAGCTAATATATATCCGTGTCCCAGAAGACCTGGATTCAGATCCCAACCTCTGTGACTTTGGAGAGGTTGACATTGAACATTTCCCCAGCCTCAGTTTCCCCATCTCTACTTTAGGTGGCTGTGGCTGTTTCCAGCAAGACTGGATGGAACCCAGGTGTCCCTAATTCCAGGTCCAGCCTTTATTCTACTCCATGCTCCAGCTCTCCCGCTAAGGGGCTCCCTACTGCTTTCTTTCCTTTCCTCCCTGTTCTTTCAGTGTTTGGTAAGTAGAGCGTGCAGGGCCCAGCAGGCTTGAAGTCTCACCTCGAACCCCATGTCTGCCATTTGTGAGCTCTATAACTTGGAGAGCATCACTTAATTCTCTAGGCCTTATTTTCCCCGTTTCCTGTAAAATCAGGAGAATGGACTCTATGACCTCTAAGTCTCTTCCAGCCCTGAATCTGTGATCTTATAATCTGGGAGATTCATCCCAGAAAGACCTTTTCCCAATCTCAATCTAAACTCTCTCCCATGAAGCACCCTCATGAATTTACTTTCTAAATGTATCTTGGCCATCAGGATTGAGATATCCTGAGCTGTTAAATTAAGGTCCAGATCACTTAATAAAGATGCAGCCAACTACTAATTATTCTCCATCCTACTGCCTATCTCATTCCCTAATCCCAGGGAATTAGTTAAAAAAAAATACACATCGATAACAATAATATTAAGGAACCTCTTCACTTTAATTCTCATTAAAAAGAAGAGAAAGATTCCTGGAATATACTTTCCTCCTCTTGCCACAGAAATGAGGAGTGGATACAACCCAGCTCTCACTGTCTCCATTTTTCAGATGCAGAAACTGAAGCTCATGGCGACAAGTCTAGGAAAGTTCCTGAGTGGGATTTGAATGCTGGAGACATTTTCAGATGGGATTGAGAGTTTTTGTTTATCTGTTTTTCTGTGTTAAAAAAGGGATCATTTAATTCTGAGAATGAAAGAGGTAAGTTAAAAATTAAAATGACCAGGATGTTTAAAAAAAATCCATCAAACATTTTTAAAAATTAAAAATTGGAAAATCTTAACTGAGCCTGGAAGGATTAACAGGAAGCAGCAATGTCCCCAAAAGCTCACCTCTGAGAGGTATTAAATGCCTAAGAAATTAAACTCATTTTGGTCAGTAATTAAAATTTTTCCTCCTGGAATCACAATATTTGAAAGTTGGAAGGGATTTCCGAGGCCATTTAGTCAATTTCCTCTCTGATCCTCTAAGTGGTCATAAGCCTTTGCTGGGACAAACACCTAGGGAGGGAGGTCTCCCATGATTCTCCTACTAAGCTACTCCTTCCACTTTGGGATAAGCTCTAATTCAAGAAGATTCAACATCTGTCCATCCACTTATCCAGCCAGCCATCTGAAAATTGATTCTGCATCTTCCAAAGCCTTCATGTTCTTCAGTTCTCTGGGCTAAACAAAACAAGCCTAATCTCTCTTCCACATGAAGGACCTCCAGATACTTGGAGGCACCCAGTTATGTCGTTGTCATCCCCTCCTAATCTTTTCTGAGCTTTTTGCAGCCCATCCTTCTGTAGGATAAATTCAAAACTCTTTACCTTTTTAGCTGCTCAAGCAATCAACAATCAGTCAGCATGTATTAAGGGCCTATTATGTCAATCAGTCAGAAAACTAGCATTTATTTGGCTCTTATGTGCCAGGCACTGTGTAAAGCTCAGAAAAAAAGATAGATACATAAATAAGTGAATGGATAAGTAAATGACTGAATGAATGGTCTCTGCCCTCAGAGAATTTACATGCAATTGAGGGCAGGAAACAAATATGTATATATATATATACACACACACACACACATATATATATATATATATAGATATAGATATATAGGCAAGGGGCATATGGAGAAGATATGCAAAATAAACACAAGTTTATTTTGGAAAGGAGGGCGATGGGAGCTTTAGGTTTGGACACAATACCTTCAAAAAGAGAGGGCTGCTTCAGAAGATGGCTCCATTTCTAAATAAGGGACTAGTAAGACTACATTTTTAGCTGACATTTATATAACGTGTTAAAATTACAAAGCACCTGATGCATATTAGCTCATGTGAATCTCGAAAATAGCAACCAAAGCCCCTCAATCTTGAGGAGTGGATACAAAACAGCTCTCACTGTCTCCATTTTTCAGATGCAGAAATTGAGGTGACAAGTCTAGGAAAGTTCCAGAGTGGGATTTGAATGCAGGTTTGGGGGCCCTTAATTGTAGTGTCCAATCAACAGTACAACATACTCCTTTCTTCAACTAGGTGGTCTCAGAGGCCCCGTAGGCTGGCCCAGGGATTCTCTGATAATCCCCCATTTGAATGGCCCTGGCTAGTTTCCCAGAATCCAAAGTAACAAAGGCTATCTCTAGAGCTGTCCAGGATGGGCTCCCTCCTAATCCTTTCAGTGTTCACAGCCAGCTTATGCTAGGACAGGCCCCCAGACAGACCAGAGAAGCAAACAGCCCCCCAGGCAAGCAGGAGAGGAGTAAATAAAAGGCCAGTGGGAGGGAAGAAAAGGTTTCAGATCCAAGGTGTGATAAGAGTGAGAGACAGGGTAAGGGGGGGTAGGGATTATGGATTTACTCAAGGAGGGAAGTAAATTAGAAAAACACATTAGGATATTGTGAAGATTAAGGAAGGGGGATGAATTCTGGGATGCTCAGAAACAGGATATTTATATGATTTTTTGAAGAAGCAGTGTTCCATAATGGATAGAATGATGGACTTGGCGCCAGGAAAACCTATGTATGTTCAAATCCTCTAATACAAATAGACAATGATTCTGGGGAAGAGAGAAAGGAAGAAGCATTTATGAAGTGCCTACTATGTGCTAGGCACTGTGCTAAGAGCTTCTTACTAATATTGTCTCATTTGAGCTTTACAACAATCCTGCAAGTAGGAGTTGGTATTAGTATTACCACTATTATTAGTAATGAGGAAACTGAGGCAGGCAGAGATAAGTGACAAATGTCTGATACTACTAGTCATAGTACACTACTAATCATTTCCCCACTAGCTGCTTCTAGTTTAAGAGCCAAAAGTTCTTAACTCAAGACAGCTCCCTAAGAGTGTAAACTGCAATGAAACTGTATTAATAAAAGAAGTTTCCGGGGCAGCTAGATGGTACAGTGGATAGAGAATGTTATACTGACACTTGACATTTACTATGTGTGTGACCCTGGACAAGTCACTTAACTCCATTGCCTCAGCCCACCCCCACTCCCCGCAAAAAAATAAAGGGAGTTTCCTCATTTTGAACAATTCCCTAAATCACTGAAACCACAGGTCAATCCTTATCTCCTTTCTCAAACTTTCAAAACATTTCTCCCAACTTTTCCTCTTCTATTTTCCTCTTTTATTCATGAGCTTCCTCGTCTATTTTTCCTCTTCCATTCCTGAGTTCAGGTATCCATTCTCTACTGTCTCTATTCACTGCAACACCCTTCAATTTGCTCTTTGTTTCTGGGATCTCCCTTTTCCAATCCATCTTCCCTATCCCTGCCTCTCCCTATTCTTCCCGGCCAAAATAACCACCTTCTTGAGGGTTATTAGGTTTGATCACATCACTGCCCTGCTCAAGTATCTTTAGCAGTTCATTCATTCATTCAATAACATTTGCTAAGCACCCACTCCATGCCAGACACTATGGGAAGCACTGGGGATATAGCAAGAAGCAAAAAAGGGTCCCTGACCTCAAAGAACTTGCAATCTAATGAAGGAGACAGCATACAAATACACAGAAAATATATGTAGAAAGCATGATAAATAGGAAATAACGAACAGAGGGAAGGTTCCCAATTCCATCTACAATAAAACACCAGTTCCCTGGCTTGCCATTCAAGGCCCTTCATAATGCGATTCCTTCCACTCTCCTTCCAAACTTCTTTCAGGTCACTCCGCTACATAATCATAACCTTGCAACCAAATGGTCTTGCTAGTTGAGAAGCCAAACTCTAAATAACATCCATTCTCCCGCCTCTTGGCAAATACAGACTGAGTCCATCATTCTTTTAAAGCCTAAGCTCAGATACTACCTCTTTCATGAACCCTTCTTTGCTCCCCATTACTAACATTATCTCAAATTACCTTGAATTAGGACATAACATACAGTAGGATGTAAGCTCCATGAGGTCAGGAATGTTATGGTTTCGTCATATTCTCAGAGCATGTATGACCCAGTGTCTTGCCCAGATCAGGCAGCTAATTTGTTTTTGAACTTACTGAAAAAAAATTAAAGATACCAGGAATCAAAATAGATGTCCCTGGAGATGGCTAAACAAGTGGTCCAGGAATATAATGGGCCACGATTGTTCCATAAGAAATGATGAAAACAGAGCACACAGAAAGAGAAAGTTCAAGTGATGGATACAAAGTAAAGTAAGGAACCAACAAACTGTCAACATTGCTGCACAATTATATGTAGAAAATTGTAGAAATTATCATATGTAGAAATTGTAAGACATTTCCCAATTCTGTTTATAGACATGGGAACCTAGGGTGTGAAACACTGCATCTATGCCAGACTTTTCTAATGACCCTCCCACTCCTTTTTTAATTCCTTTTTTTTCTAGGAAGGAAGGATGGAAGGGATACAGGGGCATACTAGCAACGTAAAAAAACAAACGTTAGCCAAAACCAGTTTTTTTTTAAAGGAAATTAACAAGGAAAAAATAATAATAAAAGGCTGAGAGCTGTTAATTCAAAAATCCCATTCTCTTACTTCCCCACAGACTCTTTAAAAAGTAACAAACAAAAAATAAGCCCAATAATTTTCAAGAAAATGACCCGGAATTTAAATAACTTTGCTAACAATCACAAAAATTGCTAGCCTGTTTCTTTGGCCCTTCTATCTTTTGCTAATCTAGGAGGGTTATAAATCAAGAGAAGTTATACAAAATCTGGGCTGGTTTGTCACTGCTCTCCAAACATTTTTACAAATATGAATGAAACAATTAAGGTTGATTATTAACCAGAGTAATTCCTGCCTGTCACCTACTCTCAAACATTAGAAGATACCACTTTCCAGATCTCTAATTACCCTCTAATCTGAATTTCTAGGTTTTAGGCAGCAAACAATAGGCAGGGTATTTGTGTACTTTGTCACATGTACCTAAATGGGGTTTCAACTCCACCAGGGAGGTCACTGATTGAGGGGGGATGGGAAAACATGTCCTCAAAGTCACTTCCTAGCCAAGGCTCCAAATTGTCCCTTAGGCAGTGCTCAAAGCCCTTCACATCCTTCTGCAGCCTGCCATGCTTGGGCTTACCACACCTTGCCAGACATTATGCCATTTCCCACCACCATACCTTTGCACAGGTTATATCCCTGTTCTCCCACATTTCTTAGAATTCTTGCTTTCCTTCCACCACCCCCCTCCCAGGAAACTTCCTGATCTCCTCAATTGCTAGCTCTCTCACTCCTCAATTTGTCCAGTATCTGTACCCACAAGTTGTATGTCCCCTATAGCTCCATGAAAGCAGGGATAATTTCTTATTTTTAAATACCTGCTTCCTTGCACACAGAAGGTGTCTAATAAATGCATTTTGGATTGGATTGACTGAAAGATGTCTGATAAGGTAGAAAATGATAACTCCCAGCCCACTTTAACCTGTGTGACTTTGAGTAAGTTACTTCTTTCTGGGTCCCAGTTTTCTCTTCTATAACAGCTGAGTGGGACAGTGGATTAATAATACAGAACTTGGAATCAGGAAGAACTGAGTTCAAATGTGACTTCAAATACTTACTAGCTAGGTGATCCTGGGGGGGTGGGGAAATCACTTAATCTCTGCCTCATTTTCCTCAACTGTAAAATGGGGATAATAATACCACTTAGCCCAGAGACTTTTCAGGAGAGTAAAATGAGATTAATTTTTGTAAAGTTTAGCACAGAGAAGCTTAAAAATATTTACTTTCTTCCTTTCCTCTTTACTTTTCTCCTTCTTTCCTTTCTTCCTTCTCATTCCTTTTTTCCTCTCCTTCCTTATTTCCTTTCTCCTTCCTTCTATTTTTCTTTTTTGCTTCCTTTGCTCATTCCTTCCTTCTTTCCTCTCTTCTTTTTCTCCTTCCTTCCTTCCTTCATTCACCCCTTCTTTCCAATTTTCTCTTTCCTTTTTTCCTTCTTTCTTCTGTTCTTTCTCTCCTTTCTTCCTTAGCTCATTCCTTCCTTCCTTCCTCTTTGTTTCTTTCTTCACTGACTCCTTCCTTCCTTCCTTCTTTCCTCCTGATTGCCCTCATCCCTCTCTCCTTGCTTCCTTCCTTCCATCCATCATCCACATAGGTTGTTAAGATAAAAGGATGGAATATGTGTAAAGCACTTTCTAACTTTAAGGCATTATATAAGCCCAGCCAGCTATTAAATCCTAACTATGTAAAACCAGGGGGTGGACTAGGGAACCTCAAAGATCCTTTCTGACTGGAAATCTGGGATCCTATCCTAAGGGGTTCCAGGGCAGCATTTAATGGTAAGAGCCCTTGGGAGGTTATATTTCTTTCTTTCTTTAAAAAAAAAATTTAAGGAAGGGACAAGAGTGCTTTTGGTGCACTTTCCTGGAAAATGCTGAGTTTGTGAAATTCCACAGGCCAAATGCAACTCGACTACCACAGACCCAGCCTCCTGCTCTCCCTGGCTCCCTCAGGTCCTGTCGAAACCTCCAGTGGGTGGGATGGCGAAAGACAGATAGGACTCTGCCAAGACGGTGGAGGATTATTATGGGGAACAGAGGCTTTGCCCCAGGAACACAGGAAGCTACAAGGCTGGGGGGAGGCCTCCCCTAGTAAGTATCCCCATCACAAGCAAATGTTATTACAAGGGAGTGAGAGGTGGGGCAGGGAGGGAAGGGGCAAAGGCTTGGGCCTCCGGGTAGGGGGGAAGCAGACACTGCTTATCTCCAGCACAGGAGGACCCTAGGGGTTGGGCTTCATACCAAGGGTAACAAGAAACCCTTCCCCTTGTCCAAACGGGAAACAAGGTGCAGGTGCTCCCCATTTCATTCTGTAAAGTAAACAAGCTCGGGGTTCAAGGTGAGCAGTTCTATTGATGTTGCCATGGCAATAAAGACCAGCTAATCTAGTCTGGCTGTTCAGGAGCAGGAGAAAAATGCCTTGACAATAGGAGTGGATTTGGGAAGGATGTAACTGCATGGAGCCTGAGAATAGCAGGAGATGTCAGCCTCCCAAAAGCTGGGGGCCTCCCCCACTGGGCCCATTCCAAAGGTGGGAGGCTCACGCCAACAACTGACCTTTATTGAGCTCTGGGAAGTTTGCAAAGTGTGTTATAGCAATTCAATATAATGAAAATTTTACAAATATTTATTTCAACTATTGCCTTATCTTGCATGGAATTTCCCAACAATCATTTCCAAATCATTCCTCCTGAAATTTCGCCCACGTCCTCCCCCTATCCCACAGGAACCTTGGATTCTGTCCCTGGAACTGAACCTGAATTCACATCCCCCCAAGCCTCTTCCCCTTTCCAGCTCCCCTTTATTTGTTGGACTTCTCCCACTAGGGAGGCAAAGAGGAGGTAGAATGGATAGAGTGGACAAGAAGAACTCTTCCTGAGCTCAAATCCAGCCTCCGACCCTGACTGGTGATCCTAGACAACCCTGTTTGCCTCAGTTTCACCAGCTGTCAAATGAGCTGGAGGAGAGAATGGCAAACATCTTTGCCAAGAAAATACCAAATAGGGTCATGAAGAGTCAGACAATCAATCAAGCTTTTTCCTCAAGTAGGGCGGTATTAATCTGGGATAGCCCTCTATCAGGCTGGTAAATGGGGTGGGCTCTAGAGCCAGAAGGGACCTGCTGATGGAGGAGGAATAAGGAAACTGAGGTATAAAGAGGACCAATGAGAAGGATCATTTCAACTGTCCTGGATTTGGCTTTTCTCAACAATGCTGTGATTCAAGGTAATTCCAATGGACTCAGGATGGAAAATGCCATGCACATCCAGAGAGAGAACTATGGAGACTGAATGCGGATCAAAGTACAGTATTTTCACCTTTTTTTGTTGTTGTTGTTTCTTTGCCTATGAAGTTTTTTTCTTTCTCATGTTTTTTCTCCTTTTGATATGATTTTTCTTGCACAAGATGACAAATATAGAATTAATTTACAGGAAAAAAAAACAAACAAAAAAAGATAATCCAATCTCCTCATATTATAGATGAGGAACCTGAGGTCCAGGGTGGCTTAGATCAAGGACCCACAGGTCATTGGTATCAAAAACAGGTTTTTGTACCCTGATCCTCCAATGGCAAGAGCCAGAGCTCTACCATGCTGTACTGCCTCTCCTAAATTAGATATTATTATGCCTGTTTTACCGACAGGAAATCTAAACTCCCTGCTTCTCCTTCTCCTTAGAATCCCAATTAAAGTCAGCAAGGCAGTCGGTCACATTTATGAAGTGTCTGCTATGTTTTAGACTCTTTCCTAAGAATAGGGGATACAAAGAAAGACTTGACGGCTTTCAAGGAACTCCTGCTCTAATGATTTAATCATTTAGAGATGAAGGATCAGAGAGGTCATTTAATCCAATGTCCCCATTTTATGAATGAGAACAAAGAGACCCAGAGAGACTAACTGCCCAAAGTTGTAGAGATATTAAGTAACAAGATCCAAATCCAACTCTTCTGATTCCAAAGCGAGTACTCTTTTTTACCGCTTGCCTTCTTAAAGAGATGTACATCACATGTGAGATGATTCCACTTTTCATTGGGGCAAATGTTTTAGAAGTCTGGCTTCCATTTCTCTCCTTCTTGGGGACACCAAGTCTAGGGGAAGATGTTGGTTTGGTTGTATGATGAGGGGTCTAGGGACAACCATTTCACAGTGGAATGATACCAATGTTGTATTGAAGATGTTCAAGCAAGAGGCTGGAGGAAGGCCATGGCATCTGTTTTCAAATATATGAAAGGTTGTCATATGGAGAAAAGGAGCAGATGTTCTGGGTGGCTATAGGGAGAGCAAAAGCAAGATAGAGGAAAAATACATTCAAATATGGGAAGAACAGAAAAGTACATGGGCACTGACTGGGAAGAGACAAAAGACAAAAGGATGAGGTAAAAGTCCTAGTCTTAGAGGTCATTTAGTGCTAATTCCCTCATTTTATAGTTAAAGGAAATGAATCCAGAAAAGTTAAATAATTTACCCAAGATGCCAAAGGAAATATAAGAGCTGTTGTCTAAGAAAAGGGTCCTTCCTCTGGGGACCCTGAACTCAAAAACATTCCACTGGTCCAGTAGCTATCAGGGAAATCAATGGTCCACATGTGCATTTCTGTGTAACTAAAGCTTAACACCCCTTCCACTCCTGGTATTTTTAATTATAGAAAAATTAATGGAAATATTTTAAAATATTTTATACTTCTTTATCTTCTTAAACAGAGAATATTGATCACTTGGCAATCAACAAACATTAGTGGCCATCTATTGGGTACTTTGCTAGGTGTAGGGATACAAAGCTTTTCTCAAAAAGTTTACATTCTAATGCAAATGAATAATACGAACATGTAAGTAGAGACAGAATGTGTATAAAATAAAATAAAATAAAATAAAACAAAGAGTCTTTTTGGAGGGTGATCATTAGCAACTGGTAGAATTGGGAAAGGCAACATATAAAAGAAGGCACATGAACCACTTTTTAAAGAAAATCACAGATTGTGATAGAATGAATAATGAAAGTAATGAATAACTTTCTTAAGATGGGCTCCCACTCCAATTAATCAATGAATCAATGGACTGTGAAGTTTTAAATGTATTTAAATGTGTAAACAAATGGTTTAGAGGTTATGATCTCTTTTAAGATCTGATCTCTTTCATTAGGTCAAGTATGAAGTTATATGATCGACTAATCATGTCCCTTAGGCCTAGGTCTAATACTGCTCTCAGTCCATCCATGAGCTCAATTCAGAGGATTCCAAAACAAGAAGATTTTAGTTCTGGAAACGAGGATTCCAATTCAAACACAGCTCCTGATCGCAAGTAACTTTTGAGGAAAGGAGAGAGCTCTCTTTTCCTTTCCTCTATTTCTCTACTTCCACTGACCATGTTATCAGAGAGAAGAGAACAATAGAAAACAATCCATCCAGTCCGAATCAGAGGGACACACTAATGACAAGCTAAAACAAAAGCAGAAATGAATTGTAGGAAGAAGCAGCCAAGCAATGCTTAAATTTAAAAAGAATACTAAGATAAATGTATAAGCATCAATGTATAGATTGGGTTTAACATATATTTTTACCATGCTTAATATATATTGGGTTACTTGCTATCTAGGGGAGGAGGTGGGGAGAGGGGGGAATTTGGAACACGAGGTTTTGCAAGAGTTAAAATGTTGAAAAATTATCCATTATCCATGAAAATTAAAAAGCTTTAATGAATAAAAAAATAAATGTTAGATTGTTTTTACATGTAATTGAGGGAAATAAAATATTAAATTAAAAGCTAAAAAAAGAATGATAGCTATAGTCTCAACCAGGGGTTGGCCACACATCTTCTCTACAAATGTGCCTCACTATCATTGCACTCTTAAGTTTAGATTCCCTTCTTTTCTCATACTCGGTGTGTATGTACTTATAGGAAATATGATCCAGACTTTGGGGGGATATTTTATACTAGCTCTTCTTATTATACCACCAAAGTAAACACCCTTTTCTAAAAGCTAATTCAGACCACTTGCTTATCAGCAATGAGGAATACATCAGTGGGGGCTCATGAGTTACGTAATTCGAAACCTCAGAGCCCCTCCCTGAAGGGAGAGTATTAAGCTACCCTCTGGAACCCTGCCAATGGAGCATGAATTGGGAAAGTAGGAACAGAAAGTTTTTTTTTTTCCTTTTATTTGTTAGTGGAGTTTTTTAAATTGATGATTTTATGAAAAATCATAGTATTGGGCTAAAGCAACAGGAGAAGGTGGTAAGTTGAAAAAAGCATTTAACTTGCAGTCACAGGATCTGAGTTCTATTTCTACTTTTCACAGATGTGACATTAGGGAGAACCCTTAACCTTTCTGGGCCTGACTTTTCTCACCAGAAAAATTAGGGAAGCTGCTGCTGCCATGAAGCAAAAAGAAGGCTGGAATTGTAGTGAGAGGACCCAGGTTCAAATCCTGGCTCTGTCACTATCTCATAGGCTGCTGTATGATCCCGGGCCTTTTCGATTACTTATTTTACAGATAAGGAGTCTGGGCCGGATGAGCACAAAACCTCAAGATCCTATAGTCCTCCTTTAAACTTCAGCCACCACCACTCCAAGAGAACAAGAAGGAAGCAGCACAGCTTAGTGCTGAGAGGACAAGACTTATCTCAGGGACCTGAGTTCTAATCCTGCTTTAAACACTTACTATGTAATGTTGGAGAAGTTACTTCACCTTTCCTGACTCAACTATGAACAAAATGAACATAATAACCAATTTCACAGGGATGTAAGAATCAGATGAATGTCATTTAAATGCTTTAAATGCTTAATCTTAAAATATTATGGTAATAGGAGTAGTACTAATACCAGTGCTACTAGTAGTTGTAGCAGCAGCAACAGTAGTACTATATATAGTGGTAGTAGTAGCAGTAGTAGTAGAAGAAGCAGTAGCAGCAAAGGTGGTTGATAGTGATAGGAGAAGGAGGGAAAAAGATGGAGGAGGAGGAAGAACAGTAGTAGTAGTAGTAGTAGTAGTAGTAGTAGTATAGTAATAGTACTACTAGTAGTAACAGTAGTAGTAGTAGAAGAAGAAGACGAAGAAATAGTAATCATAGTGGTAGTAATAGTAGTAGTAGTAGTAGTAGTAGTAGTAGTAGTAGTAGTAGTAGTAGTAGTAGTAGTAGTAGTAAAATAGTAATCGTAGTACTAGTAGTAGTAACAGTAGTAGTAGTAGAAGAAGAAGACGAAGAAATAGTAATCATAGTGGTAGTAATAGTAGTAGTAGTAGTAGTAGTAGTAGTAGTAGTAGTAGTAGTAGTAGTAGTAATAAAATTCCTGTAGGAGCTTCTATTGAAGTATTTATGAGATTCTTGCCCCTATTGCCTTATTTTCACAATTTGTTTTGCTTGTTTTTTAAGGTCTATCAGATTATCCGTTGTCACTTCTTGCTCTTGGAAGCATATCTCCTCATCAGCGTAGCTGCCTTTATCACAACAAGGAGCTAAGTGGCAAAAAGTACTAGGGGTGAGGGGAAAGGAGGGCCAAGAAGACCCAAGTTCAAATCCTGTCTCAGTCAAGGTTACTAGTTGTGTTACCCTCAGCAAGCCACTCACTTAACTAGCATCAATCTCATTTCCTCCTCTATAAATGGGGACAATAAAGACACCTACTCATAGGGTTGTTGTGGAATCAAATGATTTGTTATATGAAGCATTTGCTAACCTTTTGTTGTTGTTCAGTTGTCTACTTGAGCTTATTTGAGGTTTTCATGGCAGAGATAATGGAATTGGCTGCCATTTCCTTCTTCAGTTGATTTTACAGATGAGGAAACTGAGACAGACAGGATGACATGATTTGCCCAGGATCACACAGCTAGTAAATGTCTGAAGCCAGATTTCAATTCAGGGAGATGAGTCCTCCTGATTCCAAAGCCCAGTGCTCTATTCACCATGCCACTTAACTGCCCTCTGCAAACCTTAGGGAGCTATATAAATGCTGACTATTACTGTTATTATTATTATTATTCCCTCTTCCCAATTTGCTGCTTTTAATCTGCACTTGATAAAAGAAACTTATGGGAATTGTGTTTAAAAGTATAATGAATGAATATCCGAGCAGTTTTCCTAGAGTAGAATATAGGCTTGGTGGTTCTCAGTTTTGTCTCAGTTGATTGACACTGCCAAAAACTTGACCTCTGAATAAATGGGGCATTACTGTGCTAAATAGATGTGACTATAATAGCTTGCTTACCGATAGAGAAAGTACATGAAGACTTAGAAACCAAGAAAATCACACCTTAAAAAAACAACAAAAAAAATCCTCAAAGAACTAAAGAACAGGAAGAAGTGGAAGAATATATTTTACAACTATATTTAGGGTGAAAATTCATAATCAAATAGAGGAGATAAGAAAAGATAATAGGTTAATTCCATAAAATTAAAACATTTTCCTTTGGAAAAAAAAATGAAGACTGATAAGGAAGGAAAAAATTTGCACCTAATATAACCAAGATATGTAGGGAAATTATAAATCTAATACCAAGAGTCATTATATATATATATATATATATATATATATATATATATATAAATCTAAGTATCAAGAACAATTCCATGAAAGATATACTATAAGTGACTGATTAGAAACATGCTTCAAATCACTAATAGTAAGGTAAGTCAAATTTTAAAATTGATTTTTAATTCAAAATCACATTAAAACAACTCTGAAATTTCATTCGTATCTAGCAAACTTACAAAAATGACAAAAAGCAGGGATGGTCACTGTTGGAAGGACTATAGAAATTATCCACTGGAGATAAGGCTAAAGAAATAATCTGTATTTTGGGTGTATATATCCCATTTCTGGTCATATGTCCCCCAAATGGCCAAAGACAAAAAAAAGGCTTGATATATATATACACATATATGCATACAAACATGCATATATATAAACATACATAAATATATGTGCATGTATGCACACATGTGTGTGTCAGAAGCTTTTTGTGATTGCAAGGAACTGAAAACAAAAAAGGATAGTGCCCAACACTTGGGGAATGATTGAAAAAACTTTTGTATCAAGATAATAGAATAATCTTAGACAATAAGAAATGATGATTAAGAGGACTTTAGAGAAATAGGAAAATTCATATGAATAGATGAAAAGTAAAATAAAGAAAACTAAAAGAAAGATGGGAACTACTAGGGCAGAATCTTATTATTTTTGCTTAATTGTTTTTCTTTGTTATGAGAGAATGGATTTTTAAAAAGGCATCAATATAATAGCAAAGGACAGAGAAAACTTAAGTTTAAAAAAAAAAAGTTAGACCATCAGATTGGTACCTAACTTGATGCAAGTAATGATAAGAACAATGGTCATAGTAATAGTAGTAATAATAATAACTAGGATTGATAACAAGCTTTAAGGTTTGCAAAGCACTTTACATATATTATTTCATGTACAAAGAGCAAATGAAATCATCCAGCATTAACACTGCATTTTGATTGAGTCCAGGGAACATTGGGAAGCCATTAATAACATCTTTGTGAAGTAGAAAATGAAACTGAAACAACTGAGAAAAAAATCAGGTATCTAGGTAGTGAACTGGATAGAATATTGGGCTTGGAGTCAGGAATGTTCAAATCTAGCCTCAAACACTCCCTAGCTATATGATCTTAGGCAAGTCACTTAACAGTGTTTCTTTAGTTTGCTTATGGAGAAAATGAGTTGGAGAAAGAAATGGCAAACCTCTCCAGTATCACTACCAAAAAAAAAAAAACCCCCACAAAAACCCAAATGGGGTCATGGAGAGTCAATCACTGAAGTAACTGAACCAAAAAAGAACTAGAAAATATTTCTATACCCAAAATTACTTGTACAAATCTACAATGTTGTCACAATTTTACACAATTATAGAATGGCAAGTGGTTGGATAGGAACTATGAATAGAGAGCCAGTCTTAGAGTCAGGAAGACCTGGACTTACAATTTCCATCAATCACTTACTACCTGTATGACCTTGGGTAAGTAATTAAATTCTCTGGTCCTTAGAGTGTTTATCTATAAAACGGGGAAGCAGGACTATCAGAAGTGTGGATCTGTAAAATGCAACCAGATTAAAATGTAATTGGGAAATGCTGAACAAGATAAATAAAAATAGGACACGACATGGATAATGTTAACTTGTGGTTTTCTAAGGTCTCCAGAATCAGTTTTTATCAGTCTTATTTATTTGATTAGTTTTTTATTTAGTTTGTTAGTGCTTATTATGAGTTAGATGGCACTGACATACATGACTTCAAGGGCCACTTTCAGCTGTAAGGTATATAACCTGTCAGGGCCTCAAGAGCCTTTGTCGGCACAGTGCCCAGAGCCGTGTCCTTGGAATGTAGAGGATGGGGGTGGGATTGGAAGCCCCAGCCCCGCTCCTGGCTTGGAAGGGGGTGCAGTCAATTTCTGCAATCTGGAATTCCTGAATCTCATTTGCATCTCCCAGATACTTCAATGGTAGGATCTACTTGAGATGGGCAGGCTTAAACTGTGACAACTTGGATAAATAAACTAAGAAGCCTGGCCTTTAGTTTCCTCAGCTAAGGGGATTGGACTACAATGGCCCCTGACCGCTCCCTATGATCCTCCAGTTATCAACCACTTGCTAATCTACATGGGAGAAAGCTGCCATCCACCAATGAAATCACAAGTTTGGCTAAAAAAAAAAAAAAGTTATCAAGATCTCCACAGAGGAAACAAGCTGGGATTTCTGTGCTGTTCACCTGTGGGTGCTAAGAAAAAACTTCAGTGAAGGTCAGCTGACAAAATGGTAACATTAAGAACCTCTATGTTTCAAGTACATTGTGCAGAAGGGGAGATTCTCTCCTCAAATTCACTCTCCTTGATCCAAATGAAAGTCTCTTCCGTGGAGTGGGAAATTCGGTGATAAAATGAACCAGAGGCCCCGGATCAGTGGGACGGGCCGCTGTATTTCTCAGACACCTACACAAAAGGCTTCCCAGATTGCTTGGGAGCTCAGCAAAAGTTCACACCCTGAACTGAGGGTTTCATGAACACCATTGTCTCAATAATAAACTTGGTCTGAGAAAGTAGATCTAATTACAGGTGTGAGGAGGGAGGATTTTCCTCTCTGGGATGAGCTGAAATTTCCCGAGAAGGGAAGGGAGGGGAAAGGTGCTGGGGGAGGGGAGGCAAGGGACTGGACCAAAACAAGAACTCATCCAATTACACCAAGTTAACTGAAAATTATGGTCTGTATTGCTTCCAAGGTTGGCTGAAACCTAGAAACTATACGATATGCCCGGGTATGAACATGGCTATTTTGAGTCACCTCTTTCTTTTAGAAACCCTCATCCCACTGGCCAGGATCCCAGTCCCCACCTTTCTGAAAATGACAACCAGTTACTTAACCGTCAAGGACAGTGTGGCTGTTGCCACGTTTGAGAGGAACTATAAAACAACAGAAGGATCACACTTTCCCAGTGACCTTGGAAGCCAGCAGACTGGTTTGCTTGTAGTCTTCCCCATTAGAGTGTGTGCTCGTTAAGGGCAGACACTGTTTCCTTTCTTTTTGTATCCCCAGTGTTAAGTATGGTGTTACACATAGTTGGGGCTTAAACAGCCTTGGTCAAGAAAATGTTAAACTAAATCAACCTAACTGCACGTGCAAACCTTCCCATAGTCCCCAACCTCTCTGAAGAAAGGAGGGAGGTCCTCTTCCTCAACTCTTCTCCAGGACCAACATTCATCATTATACACAATATTCATTAATGTGCCCCAAAGCCATAAAATCCACGGCTCACAAATACTAACTGGTATAAGTGATTCAACTTCTCGGGGTTCTAGACAATTCTCTAACCTTATTACTGTAGAAAAGGTTCCCATCTTTATTGAGAGGGAATTTCCTCACTTGAGAATTCATTATGTCCATGAAAAGACAGATCCACTTCTAATTCCTAGTTATAAAGTACTCCACTTTCTCTTATAATTGTCGATTTCATTTGTTACTTAAGTCATTGTATATTTTGTTTTCCTGGTTCTGTTCACTTCATTCTGAAACAATTCATACAAGTTTTATCATGATTCTCTGAATTTCCCATATGGATAATTTCTTATGATACAAGAATATTCTCTTACATTCAAATGCAACAATTTAATCAACCATTGCCTAATCAATAGGCGCTCGTTTTCTAGGTCTTTTCCTCCTTACAAGCTTACTTTGACACATGTTTACATAAATGCCTTTCCTGACCAGATTCAGGGCCAGGTAGATTAAATTCTGTAACATTAAAATGCAGCAATAAGAAAATTAAAAGTGATTTTTCTTTTAAAATTCTAATTCTACCAACTGGTACTTCATGTGTCCCCCTATCTATCTCTTATCAAAATAAAAACTAACCATTAGTTTAAAAAAATCTTGATTGTTGTTCATAAGCATTCCATGGTAATCATTACTAAATGAGGAACAAATTCCACAGTTTATTTAAAGGAATCTAGGAAAATGAACAGAAATAAACTCACTGATGATTGCTGTTTGGCAAGTCAAGACAAAAGAAGAATGGAAAATTAAGTCAATCAAAATTAAGTCAATTAAGTATAATTCTTTATTGAATGCTTATTATGCGCTCAGTGCCATTGGAATAATAACAAAAGGAACTGATTTTTATGCATGAATTTAAGTTTTTGAAATACAGTAAGAAGAGAGACTAATACATTGTTGGTGGAGTTGTGAATTGATCCAACCATTCTGGAAAGCAAATTGGAACTATGCCACAAGGGCTACCAAACTGTGCATACCCTTTGATTCAGAAGTGTCTCTAATGGATCCCAAAGAGATCATAAAGGAGGGAAAGAAACCTACATGTGCAAACAATGTTTGTGACAGCCCTTCACAGTGGCAAAGAACTGAAAAGTGAGTGGATGCCCATCAATTGGAGAATGGCTGAATAAATTATGATATGAATGTTAGGAAAAATTATTATTCTGTAAGAAACAATCAGAGGGGTGATTTTAGAGAGGCCTGAGGAGACTTGTGTGAACTGATGCTAAATGAAGTGAGCAGAACCAGGAGATCACTGTACACAGCAACAGCAAGATTATACAAAGATCAATTCTGGTGGATATGACTCTTTTCAACAATGGGGTGATTCAAGGCAGTTCCAATAAACTTGCAATGGAGAAAAGCCATCCATATCCAGAGAGAGAACTATGGAGACGGAATGTAGATAGAAGCATAGTATTTTCACCTTTTTGGTTTTTGATTTTTTTTTTCTTTCTTGTGTTTTTTTCCCCTTTTGGTCTGATTTTTCTTGCACAACATGACAGTTATGCTAATATGTTTAAAAGGATTGCACATATTTAACCTATAAATCAGATTGCTTGCTATCTAGGGGGGCGAGGAGGGAAGGAGACAAATTAGAAATACAAACAAAGTTTTACTAAATTAAATGCTGAAAATTATTATATTTGGAAAAATAAAATACTATTGAAGGAAAAGCACTATTATTAATATTTTACAGGTAAGCTGAGGATCAGAGACATAACTGGCTCAGGGAAATATAGAGCTATTTAGATGTTGGAAGGAGGATTTGAACTATCTAATATTGAGAAATAGAATGAAAGAACATCTGGGGAAGGGAGTGGGACTCTGGAAAGGCATTTAAAGCCCCTGAGCCCTCAGTCAGGCTGGAAGTTATAGGGCAGAGGGATGTTGTAATGATAATGCTCCCCTTGTATAATGCTGCCTGACCTGCCCATCAGCATTATATAAACCTCATCATTAGCTAATGGAAGAGGAGAACTGATTAAGAGGTATACCTAATTAGAGGAGATTGCCATCTCTAACAAGGCATTTAGCATCAAGGCAGATGGGATTGGGAGCATGATATGGAGGCATGGGCCAAACAGAGACCGAGACAAGATCAGCCTGACCATAAAGCAGAAAGTACAGGAGAGAGCAAGGGAGACAGGGCAAGAGAGGGAAGATGTGGCCAAATGATTGGAATATTTGAAAGCCAGACAGAGCAACTGAGGTTGAAGGTGAGAGAAAACAAGGGAAACTATTCATGTTAGAGCAGGGAATTAATGTAAGATGAATTGAGAAGGGGAAGAGAAAGAGAAAGGGAACAAGGGGCAGAGAGAAGGAGGAAAGGGGGAATACAGAAAGATAGGGAGAGAAGAAAGAAAAAGAGAAATGGAGAAACTTCCTCACCTGATAGATCCCTAGCCCAATGGAAGCATAACCTTGCTCTCTATTCCTAAGTTACGAAGACTCCCTACTATTGAGATGCAGCAGGATTATGATACTTATTGAAGGATACAGGGCCCAGAATTGCAGAGGGGAGTTTCAAACATCCTGAGATCTGTAAATATACAAGTGTTTAAAGGCTGAGCTCTTTCTGGGACCTGCCATGCTTCATGTCCTGCCAGTAAAACATTTTCCCAGACTCTTTCAAGGGCACAACCCTAAGTGTTGAAGGACCTGGATGAAAAAGGACACCATCCAAGCTCTGGATAAAAAACTGCATCTAGGAAGTAAATAGTAATTAGTCCTGCTGCGCCAGGCAGGGGCATTTTCCCCCATTTCCAAAGGTAAGCACTTTCCAAGGAAGGGAGCAGGGGAAAAAAAGAGAACATAAATTCTTTGCTGCGTCCTGGCAGACACTGAGGCATAGGTCCCCGAGGGACAAACCCGGTCAGTGGTCCAAAAGCCCCTCTTTTCCTCCACGGGCTCCGTCTCCTCCACCCACAGCTGCTTGGCAAGCATTCAGCTCTGGCTTTCCCAGCAGAAACCAAACAAATTTCCAAGGGCAGGTTGCAAGCTTGACTTTTGTCTGGGAATCTCAGCAACATCAAGGAAATACAATCTAGGCCCAGGGTCTTAACTTGGGGGCTCCTTGAACTTGGATGGAGAAAAAAATATGACATCTTTTATTTCGATGTCATTGATTTCTTTTGTGTATTTGATTTTATGCATTAAAAAAGTATCCAGCTTCAACAAAGCGCTAAGAACCCCTGATCTAAAATCCTGGGGAGCAGATGAAACCTATCCTCAAGTAAAGCAGTGAATAAACATTGCATTTGTCACCAGAAAGACCACAGTTTCCTGCCTCAGTCACTTACTAGCTATAGGACACTGGCCAGGCCACTGTATCTCTCTCTGTGCCTCAGTTGTACAGAAAGCATTTATTAGCCACTTACCGTGTGCCAGACACAGACACTGTGCAAAGAACTGGGGATATAAAGAAAAGCAAAAATAGTCCCTTCCGTCAAGGAGCTCACGATTAAACTGAGAAGACAATATACAAACACATATTATGTAGCTATGAGATAGTGAAACTATGTAGATATGGACAAAGACAGAGTAAATTAGTGGAAAACTCAGAGGGAAGGTTCCACTAGTGATGGTGGGGAAGGGGTGGGAACAGAAGGAAAAAAAGGAAAGGAGAAAGAAGGAGGGGAGGGGAGGAAAGAGAGTAAAACTAACTACTATGCTCTCTCTTCCCTGGCCAAGAATGTTTTCTCTCCTAACTTCTACTTTTTTAGAATCCTTATTTTCTTTCAAGATAATTGAAGCACCACCACCTTCTATATAAAATCCTTCTTGATCTACTCCATGTCCCCTGACCCCTTTGCCTACATATATGAGAGAGAGAGAGAGGTGAGAAAGGGGGGAAGAGAGGGGAGGAAGGAGGGAAAAAGGGGGGAAGGAGAAAAGGAGAAGGGAGGGAGATACATATTCATTTATATGCATATATATATATATATATGTATAGGTAGATCTCTGTCAATCAATATTCTCACGGTATCACTCACTATTTCTTTAATTTCCCAGATTAAAATAGCCTTTCCTTAAAACTGCACAAAGACTTGTGGGACATAGTTTTCCTTTTCATTCATTTATCTCCCTCTGATAAGCTGAAAACTCCTCAGGAATAGGGACTATTTCACTCCCACTTTTGTATCATTAGTGGTTGGCATATAATAGGTGTTTAATAAATGCTTGTCAATTGATTAATTATAATAACTAATCTTGGTCTCAGAACACAGGAGAAAATGCACCGCTCTCCCTTCATTGGTCATTTGGAGGTGGAATTTCATTGGAGCCCATGGGGGTTTGATGTTGGATCCATTTTTAGACCCCATCACTGTATGTCACTTTGCTCACTCCCTCTCTCTGTCTCAAGGTTAAGCCGGTAGCCTCCTCCCTTCCATGGATGTGGGGGACCACCAGGACATAATATTGTGTGTACTATCACTCAAGGTTTCTGTAGTAGAGATGTTTGCTTAATTCCTTTTCTTTGTCACAAGAGAGTTTACAGTGCGGTAAAATACTTGTTAAAGACAAAGGCATCAATAAAATTTTCTTATTTAATTTTTTTTTAAAGAGAAAGCTTACTGGGAAGAATATCTAGAAGTTATAATATCATAATAATAATTTTTAAGAAAGCAATAGTAAAAAAAAAAAATTCGAAAGCCCACAGAGCCACAAGAGAGGCCCCAGATTTAGGGACTTTGAGTATACAGGTCCTTTTTCCCACTCAACAACACCCTCGGGCAGAGCTAGCTCCTACCCACAATTCCTGCCAGGTCCTGACGCAGCGGTCAGCAGCGCTGCCTTATGGAACACCCCAGCCTCAGACAAGCGTCTTCCTTTTCCTCTTCACCTCCAGCTCTTTCATGGCACCCGCCTGCGCACACCCAGGCCCGAGTTCCAACAGTTTTCAGTTTCCCTGAGAAAAAGCCTTCCCCGGCCCATTCACTCCTCCTAACCCAGAAACAATGGCTGAGAATTTACTGGGGGATTCGGCAGCTGGAACCCATCCTGCTGCGACATTGAGTCACTGCTTCCCCTGTGCCAAGATCTCCCCGGCCCCTTCGGGCCCGCTAGAGTAAATAGCAGGATGGAGGACGAGACCGGCTCAAAGGAATAAAGAAGATTTTCTGTTCTGCAAGGGAAGGTCGGCCCTTGAAGAGAGAGGTGGCCTTTAAAGCACAGCACCGGTCAGAGCTGACAAACCCTCAGAACCAAGAGGAGCTGAATCAGTCGGAACCTTGCTGAAGAGTCACCCCAGCCCATGCACAGGCCCCGGGACACCAACTAGACTCGGGCGGTCAACTTGTAACTTCATACCCATTAAGCAGGAATTATTTGTGCTGCAGAAAATTAAGCTGCTTAAGGGTTTGGGGTTGTTTTTTTATTTTATTTTGTTTTGTTTTGTTTTTTTAGATTTACCTTGAATTCCATAATAAGTGATGGGAAAAGTTCTGGTCCTTTCTAACAAGACTCCCTCAGAATTCCTGGCATCCATCTCACCTGGTACTGGTTCTGGCTGGGGATTATCCCAGGTCCGGGTCAGAACAGTCGGGTAAGCTCACCTTTGGACATCCAACTCTCTGGGTTATCCGCCAGGCAGAAAAGGGAACAGTACAGTTAGGGAAAAAGGCCTAAGGAGACTTAGCCATTTTAATGGAACCACCTATAATCCTAGAGGCCAAAAGAAATCCTAGAGTGCCTTAATGTAGTCAATGGGTTAAGAAGAATCCTGACAAGAAATGGGCCTCTAAGGGACTCTCTCTCGGTTCTGAACCTGACCAGCGGACAGCAATGAGGTTTCTAGAGAGAGATCACTCGTTTGATTCTATCTATAGTTTTGAGTAACCCTTTTCTTTGAACTTCAATGTACTTAAGTCTAAAATAGGTATGTTCATACACACCTGTGTACCTCTCTGGGCTTAATTAAGTACATCTATTTATCACTATACCTACATAGAGAAATGCCTACAGAAATAGTTAGACAGGCTAAGTCCTCTTCAGGACCAAGTCAGCTAGGAGGGACTCTCTCCCTCCATAGCATCTTCCAGGATCTAAGCTGCCAGTCAATGATTTACTCGGATCTCATGACATGCTCCTTTAATGGATCCTTCCAAACTCCTTTCCTTGGTAACCCTACTGCTCTCCCAAATTTATTCCAGATCTACCACTCCTAGTGTCTATTTTACCTCTCCATTTTGTCTGTAACCTAAATAAATGTCCCTTTCGGCAAAACGACAAAAAAGAAATAGATCCAGGTAGAGACAGAGATAGTGATTCCTAGTGGACAGCACCAAGAAGACCAGAATTTGACTCTTGCCTCTGATGTATGTGGACTTAGCTGAGTTTGCTACCTTTCAATGTGCTTAGTGGCTTTTACTTAAGGCTATAAATGGCAAAGAATGTCCTAATTTACATTGGTGGAGTGTTTTCACATCTGGAAGTTCCAATAGATAAAAGTACTGAGCCTAGAGTAAAGAAAATCCGAAGTGCAAATCCGGCCCCAGACAATAACTGTGTGACCCGCAAGTCACTTAACTTTGTTTGCCTCAGTTCCTCATCTGTCAAGTGAGCTGGAGAAGGAAATGGCGAAGGAGTGCAGTATCTTTGAGGTGAAAACTCCCAATCAGTCACAAAGAGCCTGCCACAACTAAAAATGACTAAAAAGAACAAAAATACAAATAAATCACATGTTCAGAGCCTATCTGAATTCTGTATATATCTACTTATGTATATGTGGGTATATTTTTACCTATCATATAAGTTTTATATATATATATATATGTATATATATATATAATTCATATTAATTATGTATTATATTAATATATTAACTCTAAACTATATCTATGTGTGTATTTATATTGACATATTTTATATATATATATATGTATATACATACATATATATATATATACACACAACTGCATATTGTCTTCCTTATATACTCAGTGCCTCACAATATCTGGTAGATAAGAAGTGCTTAATAACATTTGTTTTTTGACTAGCTGATCAACAAACAAAACCATTTGGGATTGAAAAGGGCTTGCCTAGCTGTGCTATTGTTTCCTCTTCCTGGGGTTCTACATGCTGATAGTGCAAAATAGTCAGCTACAAGCAGAGATTGTGGTCAAATGTCAATCAATCATTCAATCAACAAGCATTTATTTATTAGGCACCTACTAGGAGCCAGGCATCATGCTAAGCACTAGGGATACAAACAATGATAATCACAGCTCTCAAGAAGGTCTATTCTATACAGAATAAACAGCAACAGTAATAGTAGTAGTAGCAGCAGCAGTAATAGTAGTAGTAACAGTAGTAAAAGCAGTAGTAGTCAAAGTAGTAATAGTAATAATAGTAGAAGTTGTAGTAGTACAAGTAGAAGTAGTAATAGTAGTAGTAGAAGTAGTAAAAGTACTAGTAGTAAAAGTAATAGTTGTATAAGTATTAGTAGTAGTAGTAATAATAGTAGTAGAAGTAGTAATAGTAGTAGAAATAGTAGTATTAATAACAGTAGTAGTAGTAATAGTAATAATAATAATAGAAGTAAGTAATAATAATAATAGTACTAAAAGTAGTAGTAGTAGTAATAGTAGAAGGAGGAGGAGGAGTACTACTAATAGTAGAAGGAGGAAGAGGAGTAGGAGCAGGAGTAATGGAAGGTAGACTTTAAAGGGCAAGGAAGCAACAGCAGCCCAGGAGACTGGGAAAGCCGTCTGCACCCAAGGAATGGTTTAAGCGGTATCTCAAAGGATTCCCTGAACAGGTCTACCTCTCCTTAGACAGTTGGATTTCAATAACCCAAAGAAACTTCAGAGAAGAAACCAGACCATTGTTCCTCTCTCTTTCTGAGCCTTTCTCCCCCACAGCTGGCCAGGGACAGACTCACACTAGGACATTAGCTTTCTGAGAGGAAGCTCCAGATCTCCTAGATAACAGAGTGCCTGACCTCCAAGGAGAAAACAAGTTCTGTTGGAAGGCCTGAAGGAAATCAAGGTATCAGGCAGGAAAGGCCTCCCTGGACAGTAGAGTATGTGGGAAAATGGAGTCTCGGGACAAAGAGACAGCCCTCCTGGAGAGCCACTGGTTGTAATCATTATTAATAAGAACTCAACTTAGCATTGCAAGGTTTTACAAAGAACTTTTATTAGGTAAATACACATATATATCACCTCCATTTTACGAAGAGGAGGAGAAGGTGCTTTCATTGCCTTTAGGTCTGGGCTGCTTGGAAATGATTTTTTAATGTGAAGAAAGGGACAAGGACTAGATTTGGGATTTTTTTGGTGTAGGGAAATCCAGAGTGAAGAAACTCTCTCTCCCTCTATATGGGTCAGCACAATTTACATCCTAGAAATGCTCAGAGCCCAGACAAGTTAAGATAATTTGCCCAAAGTCACAGAGACAGTATATGCCAGGGACAGAATATGAACCCATAACTTCCTGGCCACTTACACCATATCCACTTTGCCAGAAGCAGCTGGTACCACAATGGATAGAATGCTGGACCTGCAATCAAGAACACCCAGGTTCAAACTTGGGCCTCAGTACTATCCAGTTGTACTATGATCCTAGCCAAGTCACTGAAATCTTGGTTTGTCTCAATTTCCTCAACTGTAAAAAAAAAAAAAAAAAAAAAAAAAAAGGGATAAAAATAGTACCCACTTCCCAGAATTGTTGTGAGGATCAAATGACATGTTATTTGCAAAAAGCACCTACAGTACCTCTGACCCAATATATTCAATCACAAGGCAAAAGAAGGAAAACAGGAGCAAGAGAGCTCAATAGTGCTGCTTTCTTTCATGTTTTTGTGTGAATCCAACAAGCATACTAGGGCAAAGGCACATCAAGCATGACATTACCCACCCGTATTGTCATCTCACAGCAGCCGTCAATAAGTGACTCCTTGCTGCTGTCTGAGACTCAGGCCTTCCAGGGCCCTCTGGTTCAACCTCACCCTCTTTAATAGAGCAAGGAAGAGAAAAGTGGCTTGTTGAAGGGCACACTGGTAGTGAGTGTCAGAATCAGGATTCTAACTGGATTCCTTTGACCCCCAAATCCAGCACAATTTCTTTTTTTTCTGTACAATTCTTTTAAACATATTTCCATATTTGTCATGTTATACAAAAAAAAAATCAGACCAAAAGGAGAAAAACACAAGAAAAAAACCAAGCAAACAAACAAACAACAAAAAGAGGTGAAAATTCTATGCTTCAATCCACATCAGTCTCCGTAATTCTCTCTTTGGATGTGGATGGTCCTTTCCATCCCAAGTCTATTGGAATACAGCCCCCTGCATCACTTCTATAGAACTAAGGACCTCCTGGGAACCACATGACCCAAGGGGGGACAGCCCTGCACCCAAATGGCCAAGCCCACCATAATCCAGTCCACTACAGACCTGCCACGTGGGATGAGCTCACCACCATCCAGCCATGTGGGCTTAGCCCACCACATCCACCCAATTCCAAGAACCTTTTGCACAGGGTTGCTCACTTTTCCCTCTGGGGATTACAAAGGGAGAAACCCGGACAAGAGCTGCAGAGGCCTGCTCAGGATTCTATGGCAAAGCAGAGGCCGGGCTAACAGGAGAACACAAGGGCTTCTGTCTCCCGCCAGATAGACTAGTGCTCATAAACCGTACCAGAGACAAGCCGCCTCAAAGAGAAGGCCTGTGCAGATGCTTTGAGAGCCCACGTTCCAGTTTCCTGTTTCAAGCTCTCTTCTATCTCGCGTTCCAAGAATCCCATTTCCCTGGAGCTGGAAGTCAGCAGCGGTTTATTTATGAAAGGCAGCCCCCACCTTGGCCTGCTCCAGAAAGCACTCAGCCCTGGTTTTGTTCCTCCAACCACAAAGCTGGGATTGTGCTCAAACATCTTTGTGGCGGGTCCAAAGAGACAATAACTTGACCAACCGAAAACAAGCTGGACCAGATGGAAATGCGGTCACTTCCAAAGGTTTTTTTTTCTTTTAGTTTAAGAACTTAAAAACTTAAACCTCAGCAGCAAAGGCAGAAGACAGGAAAGCTGAAAATAGCAGCACATCCCAAATCCCCCAATGGACAAAACCACACTGGCACCTGATAGGCTTCAGCTTGGGAGCCCAGTCTGATTTAGTACCTCCTACTCTGTCGACAGAGGCCAGGTGGGGAAGGGACCAGAAGGCCTGCGTTCAAATCCCAACATTGATGTTTTAAAATTGTCTTTCCTCTGAAACACAAACAGTTCCATATGTAAAAAAAAGGGGGGGGGGAAGCTGTTTGTGTATGAAACTGTGATGTTACGTGAAACTTGGTGAGTTTTTATAAAAAGCTATCTTATTTAGCAGTATCATCACTGTCCTTAACAGGACACCCACTAACTCGATATTCACCCTGCCTCCCACCACCAGGGACAGGAGGTCCTCTACCCTTTGGGATCCTTGACCTACTAACTTGGCCCATGAATGGCTTCTACAAATGTCACCTACTGGAATAATATTTATTTGGACCAATTCTGTGATTCTATTGGGCTTTACCAATGCTGGGCCACACCTGCCCTGTCTTAAGAGTTAGTTACATGGGCATGTTAGAAACATTAAGGGACTCCTCCAAGATCACACAGCCAGGATGGATCCTGAGCAAATCTTGCACCTAAGTTTTTGTGGCCTTTGTAGCGACTAGCTTTCTCTTGATGATGTTCCTCTGTCTCTCTGCTAACGGCATCTTGAATTTTATACTACACTGTGAAATGATGCTACCCTAGTAATTATCTCATTTTGATTGTTGTAATTGTGATTATTATTATTTTAACTGATATCCATGAAGCATTCTCCACAAAGAATGTCATTTGGGCCTTACAACAAAGGGAAGGTACATTCACCCCATTTTGCAGGGAGGAAAATGGGACACACAGAGTTAAGTAACTGGATTAGGAGCACATAACTAATAAGAAGTCAGATTTGAACTCAGATTTTGATTCCAATTCTAACACTCTATCCACTGCATCAAACTGTCTCTCTAAGAATAAAAGATAATATTTCTCTAAAATTTTAAAGTTGACAAGAGGGGCAAGCAGAGGGTCGTCTTGAGATCCAGATAACCAGGGTTCAAACTGCACCCCTGACCCACTGCCAGCAGGACGTTGGCTAAGTCAGGAGCTCAGGCAGTTCTCAGGACTGCAAGAAACTGCTGACCTGCAATGGCGCTCCCTCCATTAAGAAAATCACAGGCCTAGAAAAAACAAAGAACATATAGATGTACTATGTGTGCACATGTGTGTATGTGCATATATAACATAATTATGTATTAACACTCGTACTACTATAGATTAATCCCTTCTTATAGTCAGATAGAACTACTGGATAATAGACACGCATACACTTATATATGTGCATATATATAACATTGTGTGTCTGTGTGCTTGTGTGATTATTTTTAACCAGACCTCTGATTTTCTCAGTGTAGAGAACTCCCAAATGAGGAAACTGTCTGTCTGCCAGTGCAACACACTGTATATGTGCATACATACACATACACATGCAACACACATGCATGTTTGTATACATGCACAACTCATATCAAAATATATTTCTATAATCAGGTGTGCGTTTGCTTGTACATATGTAGTATATTCTGTTAAACATGCCTATATACACATGTATAAATATAGACAGAGATACAATATGTTATATTAAAATATTTTTATATACACATACATTTATACAATGAATTATATTAAATATATTTGTATATATATATATGTATACACAAATATGTATGTATATAATATACTAAAATATATTTATACACACATACATATACACACATAGATACATGTTATATTAAAATAGATTTCTATATACCCACCTATACCTCCTTTGAGCCTTACAAATACTCTATATACACAGTAGGTACTACTATCCCCATTTTAGAGAATGAAAAGCTGAGATTTAAGGCTTTAAACAAGATCATACTGCCAATCATACCGCTAAGGGCCTATCTGGTGCCTGGTTCCAGTCCGCAGCTCTCTCCACATTCCCTCCTGTCAACATTCGAGGGAAGCAGAGATCTACTGGCCTGGGAACCGAGGATCCATACGTCCCACTTTCATCAAGAGCAGGGGTTCTCAAACTATGGCCTGCAGGCCAGATGCGGCCTGCTGAGGACGTTTATGCGGCCTGCCGGGTTATGGCAAATGGGCTGAGGGGCGGAGACACAGTGTGAGCTTTAGTTTTTACTATATTCCGGCCCTCCAACAGTCTGAGGGACAGTGAACTGGCCCCTATTTAAAAGTTTGAGGCTGAGACAGTATGTTTTGGCTGACAGAAAGCCTAGAGTACTTTTCCATTCAAGAAGGGGAAAAAAAAAAATCAAAACTCTTAATGCTCTTATTAAGGCAGTTAAGCATAGCAACCAAAAGGAAAGTTATTACAAGAGCAGCAAGTATGTTCTTTCCTAATCAGAACATCATCATTTGGGATCATAAAAGGAGAGAGGGACTTTGTGCTTCAAAACAAAAGTCTCACTGCTAATTGGCAGGAGGTAGTGGGCCCGGGCCCAAGTACAATGACTGTCTTTAAAGCAAGGGTTAATCTAGACAAAGACAGATCTCATCTACAGGAGTCTATCTTCACAGATATGGATCAAAGTGTCAGAAATGAACAGGCTTTTTAAAGATACTTTTGAGATTCAATCAAACAGAAAATTTGATCGGTTTACAGAGCCCCAAAGCAGCTTTCTCATGTTGCATCAGGCCCAGAGTCTTTCCTGCTCTGTACCTGGTCCCTGAGGGGAGGGCCCAGTCAGAATCCTATTGAAGAAAAGAACAGCTATATTCCATGATTATCCCTTGCTAAAGGTTTGGGATGTGCCCAGTCAGAGGTGATCAGTCAACAAGTATTTATTATACACTCATATGTATGCAGGGAATTGTGCTAAGCTTTCAAGATAGAGAGAAAGAAAGGCAAAAACACAGTTCCTATCCTCAAGGAGCACGTGTTCTAACAGAGGAGACGAAATGCCAACATTAAATGCCTACAAGATATATACAAGCAGATGGGAGGTGGTAACCTCGGGTAGGAAGGCATTAGCAGGTGGAGGAGACAGGAAAAGCCCCCCTACAAAAGCTGGGATTTGTGCTGAATCCTGAAGTAAGCCAAGGAAACTCCAAATGAAGGTTAGGGCTAGGGTCTGGGTTATGGTCAGTAGGCAAAGGCAGAGGGAATGTTGTGTTTGAGGAACTGTAAGTAACCCAAGACAGCTACAAAGCAGAGAATGTATATGGGAATAAGGACTAAGAGGGTAAGAAGGTTATAAAGAGTTTCCAAGGATAGCGTAAGTCTCAAAGTAGTAAGGAACTATTGAAATTTATTGAGGAGAGGGGAATAACTTGGTCAGATTTTTGCTTTAGAAAAATTACTTTAGGGACAGCTAGATGGTGCATTAGAGTCAGGAGGAGCTGACTTCAAATCTTATCTCAGACTCGTATTAGTTTTGTGATCTTAGACAAGTCATTTAACCTCAATTATCTTCAAAGGGAGAAGAAAAGGAAGAAAGAAAAAGTCACTTTGACAACTAATCTCCATTCAATCCAAGGACATGAGGAATTAAGAAAAAATCTTACAGCCATCCAAGCAAGAGATGAAGGGATCCTGACCCAGGACTGGGATTTGATGAGCCCAGAATGCTCTATTTTCCTTAGGAATCTTTGATATTATAATTCCTTGATCAAACACAACTAGGTCCACTTGACAATTTCTGATTTTTTTAAAGACAGTGTGTTCTGAAGGTTGGGTGTGGAGAGACAAAATTCCACCTACTTCTGCCAGCTTAAGGAGCTGGTGGTACTGGTTTGTTTTTTTAATTTCATTTTTCTTTCACGCAGGCCCTTCCTTTTCCTGATAAAGATGTCCAACAAGTGTTACTCATGGGCTTGTTGAGAGGATTAGAGCCCTTATTAACTCACAAGTGGAATGGACAGCAGGAGAGCTGCTCAGCAGTAACTGAACAGAGTTGGCAGAAACACAGAAAAGGAATGTGGTCAAACAGGATGTGTGCAAAATGGAAGTTCCTTGAGGCCATGGATGATTTCATCTTTTCGTCTCCAGGGTCTTAACCAGACTAGATGCTTATTATATGTTTGCGAATTAAAATGAATGTGTAAAGCGCTTATGCAAAGTCCAGAGCTGTGATGGGTGAAAGAGATCTGGGGCCATGGGGGATGGTAAAAGAAGGAACAAATCAGGCACGTGCAGGAAGGCTGGGAGAGAAAAGAAAGGAGATCAAGGGGAAGGAAAGACTCACCGCCTGGACTAAAAACTGCAGGGTGGCCACCAGGAGGCACCATTGTCTTGGTGCAGCTGGGTTGCTGTCCATGGTGGTGATGGGGGAGCAGGTAGTAATGGAGCAAAAATGGCAACCAGCCCAATTGCAAGAACATTTGGACACTTTATAATCATTAGACACTCCTGGATCTCCCTCCTCAAGAAGAGTTGTTCTTATAATTGGCTAGGTGGATATTAGGCACCGAAAGCACACAACTTAATTGATTAAATGCTTTCTGCTACTAAAACGAGTAACAACTCTTAAAATTTTCATATCTTTTTTTAGATGCTATTATTTTTAAAAACTTAAATGTTATAGTTATTTTTAGTCTCCCCAAATAACTTCAAAGAAGCTTTTTAACAGAAAAATGGTTTTATGGTTCCAAAAAACCATATTGGGAACAAACTAGCAAAACTAAGTAGAATCTACCAATTTATGGAAACAATGAGATCAACCAGAATGGACTGGAAGTCTTGGAAGTTCATTTTAGCAAAACAGTATCCTTGAATTCTTGGATCCACTATACCACTAATTATTTATGTGCCTTTAAACAAATACATAGTCTGAATCTCTTTGTAAAGCCCAAACTCCATGGGAAATCACTTACCTTGCAGGGTTGTTGTGAAGATCAACATGAGATAATGTTTGTAAAAAGTGCTTATGTTCTGGCACAGAGTAGGAACTATCTAAATGCTTATTCCCTTTCCTTTCCCAGGCAGCTGGGTCTCCCAGTGGATAAAGCACTGAGTATCAGAAAGATCTGAATTCAAATCCAACCTCAGACTCTTGTACTAGTGTGACTTTGGACATCTATTTGCCTAAAGTCTCCTAGTCTGTAAAAAGAGGAAAATTATAGCACATACCTCCGAGGATTGTTATGAGATTCAGTTGAAATAATTCAATGAAAGGTTGCAGATGAGATTTGTTGTATAACAAGGTTCCAATCAAGAACTGAAATTGTCTTGGAACAGGGCCCAAGTGAGGTACACATCAGAGCCAGCCAACACAGGTCGTGTTCTAACAAGGTTCTGATCTTATGGAATATTCTGTTTTGTTGATACGGTAAGGATAACAACACTAGTGAGACAGCAAAGGCAAGAAATTACTCTTGAAATTAAATATAATTCATTTGGAAGGAGTGCTTCTGCTGTGAGTAGGGAAGTATCAGTGGTGGGAAAAGATGCCTGTTTTTGAAAAGATTTAGTATGGACCAAGGATGAGGGCAGGGGAAAAGAAAGAAATGTCTTGATGTCAGATTACATGGTACTTGGTATTTTGAAACTTAGAACTGCACAGAGACTTTTGGGACACACTGTGTTCTCTCAAAAATATCCAATTCTACAAGTTATTTGGAAAACTTTATTTAGTGAGTTCAAAGTAGTGTTTAATTCAAATCAACAGTTCCTCCCATATATTCCTTGGAACCAGGTAGCTTCATCTTTATTTTTAAATGATGTATAATAATAATAATAATAATAAAAGATCAAATATGATGGCTGATCTTGGTCCTAGAGAAGAGATAACAAAGTATACATCCTTTCTTCTGGAGAAGTGAAGGGCTCTGGGTGTATTTAGTCACCAGGAAGTTCCTGTTCTCATCAGGATCTTGTTAAACAACAAATCTCATTTACGGCATTCCAGTGCCCGGGCCCCAAGTACTTCACTTCCAAAATAAATGGTCCATCACTGCTTGTGTCTATGAAGACCCAGATTTTGTGTTTCTATAGTAGTGCTGGTGGCTGACCCTAAGAAGCTGCACAGTCTAGTGCCAGTTTGGGGTACAGGTCACAAGATTTAGAGTTAGGATGGATCTAGAATTCTTATTTTACGGAAGAAATGGCAGCCTAGAGTGATTATGAGTAGGGTTTACTGAAACAGTGTAAGTATATTTTTTTGCTGTACAAGGGTTTGGGGGTTATAGTGGGAAATAACTGCAGTGTAAGAAACACAGAGCATAAAAGAAAAACAAACAAAACAAAATTCTTCTTCATACAATATTTTAAGCATACTCCTGGAAACTGAGTTCGAGAAGAACAGAAGGGGCCAACTAGGTGGCTGAGTCTGAAGTCAGGAAGATAGAAATTTACTAGCTATAAGAACCTGAAAAAGTCACTTAATCCCATTTGCTTCAGTTTCTTCACCTGTAAAAATGAGCTGGAAGAGGAAATGGCAAACCACTCCAGCATCTTTGCCAAGAAAACTCTAAACAGGGTCAAAAAGAGTAGGACAGGACTAAATAAAGAACATAACAGTCTCTAGAAGCTTCTATTCCACATTTTTACATGTGTAAAGCTGCCAGCAGTGCCCATAGAGGCTGTAGATTGGATGTGTGCATGTGTGTGTGTTTGTGTGTGTGTGTATACACACACCCATTAGACTATAGGGCAGAGCTTGTCTTTTTGGAGAACCAGCACTTAGTACCAAGCACACAGTAAGACCTAATAAATGTTTATTTCCTGATTGACATTATTAGAAGGAAGCCATTCTTTATGATGTCTAAGGCCAAATTGTCAAAAAACATGCAGAACCACAGCCCTGGGGAAAGAGGTACTCTGTTGTCTGCTCCCAGAATACTTGGAGCCCACTTGGTCACAGGCACTTCTGTCACTTTAAAGGATTAGGAAAATACAAAATTTATGTAAAGACCAACCCCTCCCCCCTTACAGGAGATGAACTGATGAATTGGGATGTGAACACGATGCTCTCAAGTCCCAGTCCCACCAAATATTTTAGATCCAATTATTTGAAAAAAAAGAACATGGAATTTTCATAAGGATAACAATAAATAAACACTGACAATTTTCCAACACTTTAAAGTTTGCAAAAATCCTTTAAATACATGACGACATCTTCACAATAATCCAATGAGATAGGTATTGCAAGCATCATGGCCCCCATTTTAGAGAAGAGGAAACTGAGACAGAGCTGTTAAGTCAAGTGTTTGCAGCAGGATTTGAAGGCAGTCTTCTGAGCTCCAGGTCCATTGCTTTCCCTGCTATGTACAGCACAATGAAACTCAAACTTCAAAATCCACTATTCTACAACATCTAGGTACCATTTTGCTCCATTTTGACTCTCCTTCCCTCAGACTGTTCTTAAAAATCCGTATTTCCCAATCTGCCCTGCTGGAAAACGAGTCTTAATATTTCTGACTCCAAACTTAATCCTCAAGTTCTCCTCATGATGCTTTGGTAGCGACTGTCAAGACAGTTCATTTAATTGTAATTAAACCTGTCTTTCCAATTTTAGCCATTACCTCCTTCCCCATACTATCTAATCCAGACAAAAAAAAAATCCCCTTCCTGTTGTTCCTCATATACAACAGTTTGTCAGTCAATAAACAAGTACTTATTAAGTGCCTGTTCATGTCAAGCACTGTGCTAAGTGATGAGGATACAAATACAAATAAAACATATTCTCAACACTCCATGCTTCTGCACCAGCTCTCTCCTTTTCATGGAACATACTCGACTCATCTCTACCTCTGCGCCTGCCTTATTTCTTTCCAAACCCAACTCAAGCACTGACTCCTTGTATAGTTGTCCTGACTCCTTCCATGTCTAATGCCCCTCCTCCATCCTAAAAATTAGCCAGCACTTTTTCTATATATATTTTACACATGATTACATACGTATGTGTTCTATTTCCCAATAAAACGTAAGCTCCCTGAATCAGGAACAATTTCATTTATGCCTTTGTATCTAGAGTATAGTTTGTGGCATACAGTAGGCACTTAATAAATGCTTGTTGATGAGTTGCATTTCATTTACCTTCATGTTCCCTTATTATTTTCCTTAGACTTCTGGAGTTTTCCCCCTAAAATTAAGTAACACAATATTTAAAGACATTTGTCTAAATATATGAGTATAATCTCTGCTATTAGGAAATTTTAGAAAAACTTTCATTTTTCAAATCAACATTTTAATTCTTGTATGTTCCAGGCACTGTGCTAAGCACTAAGGGATACAAAGCAAGGCAAAAGTCAATCTCTGCAACAATCTAATGAGGGAAATTAAGCTTAGGTCAATGCACTGGTCTGAGTTCTAATTGAACATAGTTTTGTCATTTCTTATTTCTCCATTTATTTAGGGAACTTGGGGGAGGCACTACATTAACTTCTTTAACTTTATTGTAAAGGATAAATGAGATAATTCATGAAAAGCTCTTTGCCAATTTTAAAATGATACCACACTGTGATTCGGATGATTGAAATCAAGACATTGATTTTTTTTTTTTTTTAAGTAAAGCAATTGTAATGAAAGTGCCATTTGCACCCAGAGACAGAACTAAGGAGACTGAATGTGGATCAAAGCATAGTATTTTCACCTTTTTTTTGAAGTTGGTTGTTTGCTTGTTTTTTTTTTCTTTATGTTTTTTCTTTTTTGATCTGATTTTTCTGGTACAGCATGATGAATACAGAAATATATGTGTAAAGCTCTTACCAGTCACTAACCAGCTATACGTGTGAACTTGAATAAGTAATTTCTCTAGTATCAGTTTCTGTATCTGTAAAAACAGAAGCAGTTGACTAGATCAGGCACTCATAGCCTGGTGTTCATGAACCTGATTTTTAAAAACTATTTTTATAATTGTATTTTAGTATAATTGGTTTCCTTTAGGATGGTATGTGTTTTATTTTATGCATTTAAAAACCTTATTCTGAGAAGGAATACATGGGCTTCCTTGCAACATATGGCCAAAGAGAGGTTTAGGACATTAAAAAAAGGTTTTAAAAAACATCTGGATTCAATCATCTTATTTCCTCCTAATGCTCTATGACTTAAATGAGTTTTAATTGTTCATTCATTCAACAAACAGTCTCTACCTACGTATGCAAGCCCGGAAAAAGATACAATTGCTTAAATGAAACACAGTCCTTGCTTTCATGGAGCTTATAAATTGGTATGGGGAACAGAGACAAATGGAGAGAAAAATGATACATGATATTACATGATAAGTGAATCGGAGTTACAAAACAAAACGCTATTTAGTAAACTTTTTTGGTTGTTACATGGAAGGGCTTAATGTATATAAGAAAGAAAACATCTGGTGATGACTGAAATCAAGATATTGATAATTAAAAAAAAATAAATCAATTGTGAAAGTGACATTTGCATCCAAAGAACTATGGAGACTGAATGTGGATCACCTTTTTAAAAGTTGTTTGTTTGCTCCTTTTTTCTTTCTTTCTTGTGTTTTTCTCCCCTTTTGATCTGATTTTTCTGGTGCAGCATGACGAATATGGAAATATCTTTGAAAGAATTGTACATGTTTAAACCTATAGCAAGGTTTGCTAGCTATCTGAGGATGGGAAGGGGGAGGAGAGAGGGAGAAAAATTTGGAACACAAGGTTTTGTCAAAGTGAATGTTGAAAACTATCTTTGCATATATTTGAAAAAATAAAATACTATTAAAAGAAAAAATAAGTCAAATAAAACTGGAGGAAAATGAAGAGAAAAAAGAAGATTTAATTCCTTATAGATCTGGCAACATTCGTTGAACCATCCATATGGGAAAAATAAAGTCGATGAATGAGATATTCCCACTTCTGACATGAGGCAGGACAAGTAGCCAGCCAACTAAACCCCAAGACAGAAATATCCCCTAGCAGGTGCTACAAATAGGCAGAAATCTGGACCCTAAAAAAAAGAAAGAAAGGAGATGATCCCTTTAGATCCCTTTGATCAGAAGTGCTTAACATTTCCCCATTCTAAAATATGACTGGGTAAATCCATCTGGATGAGTCCATTCCTTCTACCATAATGTTCTCTTGATGAAGCAGTATGGCTACTGCAAAAACATGATTTGAGAATAATCTGAATTAAGGATAACTCAAAGAGAAATAAGAAGACAAGAGTGTAGTATAAGAAGGGAGCAGAACATATCAAAACCATTTGTGCTGTAGAACAGAATCAAAACCAGCATCAAGTATGTGTGACCAAAAAGAAAATGGGACATTCACACCTCAAGAATACAAGACTATAGTAGAATCAACTTAGTGCTACCCCAGAATTCCCTGGGTAGATGCTCTATGGTGTTAAAGACAGATTGACACACGATGCGATGGTGGAGGGAGAACCCACTTAAAGTCCAATCTGACAAGGAGATCAATGAACTAAATGTGAAAATTCTTTTAGAAGAATTGCAAATATTTTACCTATATTGGATTACTTGCTATTTAGAGAAGGGAGGGAGAAAAATTTGGAACACCAGGTTTTGCAAGGGTAAATGTTGAAATCTATTTTTGCATGTATTTTGAAAAATAAAAAGCTATTAATTTTTAAAAGCATATCAAAGAACTAAGTATTATTTTAATACATGCTTTAGGGACAAATCGCTCTCATATTCCCAGTATCCCTGCCCCAACAGAACTCTCCCTTGGGGAAGAGAGGTACAGTTTATCCTTTGGGGAAGAGAGGTACAGTTTAAACAATCTGACATATTCACCATTTCTGTCAGCATATGCCTCGGCAAACCTTCATTATCCACCACCTCCCAAGTAAGAGGGAGCTAGGGCTCATCATCAGTCTTTGCTAGTTAAATAGTCAATTAAACATTAATTAAGCACCTTCTATGTTCTAGGCTTGGTCACATAGTGGATAGAGTGCTTTGTCTGGAGTTAAGAAGACTTGAATTCAAATCCTACCTCAGCTACATATTAGCTGTGTGACTCTGAACAAGTCACCTACCCCTATTGGCTTCTTCTGCAAAATGAGCTGGGGAAGGAAATGGCAAACCACGCCTGTATCTTTGGCAAAATAAAAAACAACCCAAATAGATTATAAAGGGTCAGACGTGACTGAAATGACTAAAAAAATAGCAATAACAAAAACGTTCCAGGCACTAAGGTCACAAAGAAAGGGAGAAAAAAACCAAATGAGCAAGATAAAATGAGGATTCTTCCCATGAAAGTAGCCAAAATAGACAAGCCTAGCTCGAGGCAATAAGAAGCAAACACTATTTGTATGCTTGGTTTAAAAGAACTTAAAAAGAGCAAACCAATTATTTTATAATCCAAAGGGTTAAGAATTATAAGTGGGTGAATTCTCATGTGGGAATAGGATTAGACTTGTTCCTCTTAGCCCACAAAGGGCAAACCAAAGAGCAGTGAAAAAATCAGATAAAAATATTTCCACTCTGTAGAAAGAAAAGCTTTTGATTAATTGCAGTTATTCTGACAGGGTCTAGGTGGCTGAAGGAAGTAGCACCCTGCCCTCCGATAGAGACTGTCAAACATCAAGCAGTTGGATGGATGACCGGTTGTCAGGGATGGTGGACAGAAAATACTTCTCCACTGTATGGGCTAAGACTCTACAGCTTCTGAAGTCCGTTCCAACTCTGAAAATTGTGTGATTCTGATTCTGCTCAGAAAACACACCCAGAGAGAGTGATAACTGATAGTCATGACAACAGAGCTCGGAAGAAAGAATACTGGATTCCAAGTTAGAAAAGTCCACTCCAAAACTCACTAGCTTTAGCAAACTTGGGGGCCAAGGGCCAAGTGGCTGAAGCACCCCAGATCTCAGTTTCCTGGTTGGTAAAATTAGGAGGTACTTGGATGATCTCTATGATCCGGTCCAGCCCAATCTGAGTACCCAAGGCAAGCAGCATCAGTTTACAGATGAGAACACAGATGCTTGCTAAGTTAAATGACTCCCTCAGGGTCCAATAGCAGGGACCAATATATTAAAGGTAAAGTAATGAGGCATGTTCTCTACCACTCAAATTATGAGGAAGAAATAGAGGAGGCCTACAATTTATGAAAGGGCTGTGTTCCAAAGGACTATTTGTAAATCAATTAGTTGGAGCGCTGAGGTATTTTCCCACAGAAACAATGCTATAAATGGCAGTGAGGTTTCCAGGCCTGCCCACACAAAGTCTGGCTTAACCCATAATATCCCTAACTAGGCCCATTTCAGCTGTACCTCACTCCCACTCACACGACTCCAACACGCCCGAGTTCCAATTGAGGCTGCCAGGAAGCCACTAGCATGACGGAAAGAACAGTAAGTTTGGGGTCAAAAGAACTAAGGTTCAAAAGTCAATTCTGATGATGCTTTAAATTCTTCCTCAACAACTAAGAAAATGGCTTTCTTACTCTGGGCTAGAATTTCTTCATCCAGAAAATGAAGGGGTTGGATTTCCTGACCTCCAAGCCCGTAGGATATGAAGAGAGCAGATACTTCCCAATGGGGTTATTTGTTCAAATAAGACAGAGGAATTTCTTTATGCAGTAACATCTGCATAAGAGAAGGTAGCTTCTTAGATCACGGCTTCTCCCTTTCCCAGATTTTGGAGCAAAAGGTAAATTCCCCTTCCTGCACTCCAAAAGCCTCAAGAAGTACTTATGAAGCACTTACTAGATGCCAGACCAGGAGTTAAAAGAAAGCTAGAGGGTGCAACGGAAAAGGGTGCTGGGTTCTGAGTCAGGAAAACTTCTACGTGCAAATCTGGCCTCAGATACTACTGTGTGACCCTGGACAAATCACCTAATTTTTGCTTGCCTTAGTTTCCTCCTCTATAAAATGACCAGGGAAGGAAATGCCCAATATTTCTACCAAGAAAACCCCAAATGAAGTGACAAACTCAGACACAACTGGGGAAAAAAACATTGCTCCTGCCCCCAAGTAGCTCACATTCAAAACTGAGTATTTGGATACTGGGGGAGGGAGTTGGGAAAGAGGGAAGAGAGAGAGGGAAACAAGGAAAAGGAGATAGAGAGAGAGAGACAGAGAAAGACAGAGAGACAGAGAGAGACAGAGAGAGAGAGACAGAGACAGAGACAGAGACAGAGAGAGAGAGACAAAGAGAGACAGAGAGAGACAGAGAGACAGAGAGAGACAGAGAGAGACTAATCTGAGAAAGTAGTAGGAAGGTATCAGAAAAATCCCAAACTCTAAGTGGGAATTTAAATTGGTATAGCCAACATTTTCTCCACATCTTTTTTTTTCTTTTAAACAAAGCAAAAATAAGAAGAAACACCTCACAAAACAGTTTACAACAATGGAGAAGGCTTGGCATGGTACCCACCTAAGACTATTCACTATTCATCCAAAGAACATTTATATAGGTCAAAGTGGGAGGACAACAAATAGAACCAAACTGGAACAGATTTGCCATTGTTTCTGTCAAGATCTCTTCACATCACCAGTTGCAATAGGACCATGGCATTTAGTCCCCTAACACCTTCATGCCTGATTTGCTATATGAGTACACAGAAATGGCACCTAGAAAGATAAAGCCAGAATGTGCAGGTAGACTAGACCCCAACAAAAAAAAAAAAACTTTACTGAGCAAACACAATTGAGAATACTAAGAGATACTAACTAGAAATCCCATTCATGTGATGGTTCAGTCATGTCAAGCTCTCCGTGTCCCCATTTCTGATTTTCTTGGCCCAGAAGCTAGAGTGTTTTGCCATTTCCTTCTCCAGTTCATTTTACAGCTCTGGAAAATAAGGGTTAAGTGACTTGGCCAGGATCACACAGGTAGAAAGTTTCTGAGACTGCATTTGAACTCAGGTCTTCCTGACTGCAGAGCTCTATTCACTGTGCCTTCTAGCTGTCCTCTAAGTAGAAAAGAAAGATCTCAAATGAGTCTCATCAAGAAACAACAGCCACTCAGCCCTCAGTTCCCAAGTTCCCTTGACTGTATGTATATTACCCTCATCCATCACCAAACCATCTTCTCCATGCCCATCAATATGGCAGATTTTGTCAGATGCTTGGCTAAGTAAGCTCTATCTTCAGCATTCATCTGTCCAGGAACACTAATCCTTCCAAAGTAGAAAAGAAAGGTGATCTGCCGAGAAGAAGCCATCTTGGTTTTCTCATAAACACCATTCCTTCTCTTTCTAAATATTCATCAACCTTCCTTTTAACAACTGGCCAAGAAAGCAAATAAAGTTCATTCACTCCTCTTTCGTATTCAGGCTCTTCTTCCCTTTCTGAAAAATGAGAGTTTCCTTCTCCTGGCCCTTAGGACTAAGTAAGGCAGTACAATGGTTAGAGTCCTGAAGCTGCAGTTCTGGCCTTTTTATCCATGTGATGGAGCAAGTCTCTGTCTACCTCAGTTTCCTCAACTGTAAAATAGGGATAATAAAAGCACCTACTTCACAGGATTACCGTGGGAATCAGTAAGATATTTCAAAAGTTCTTAACACAGTCTCTAACATACAGTAGGTGCTTTATAAATGCTTGTTCTTTTCCCTCCCCCCTCCTTTCTCCTTGATCATTCACTGATAGTCACTCATCGACGACTTCCACAGCAAATTTCAGGATCCCAGGTTGAAGTTCATCTGGTGACTACTGGAAGTCACAGAGGACAGGCCAAAGTGGGAAATCTCACAATCTCCCTGCTTATCTTAGGTATCAATGCCTTTCTCTTGGCCAATTTTGTTCTGTCCTTTCCAGTCCAAGGACTCTGCAGCTCCTGGGTAGTAATTGCCTCCTACTTAAATTGTGTGTTCATATCTCCTAAGGAGCTGTTTATTTACATACTGGCTCCCAGTGAGAATGGGAACTCCCTGAAGGAAGGGCCAGAATTTTCATCTCTCTTCGTATCCCCAAGTTCTTCACCTGCCTAGCACACAATACTTGAGCAAACTTGCATCCCAGGGGTGCTTCTTTCCCCAATGGCTTCCCCAAACTTCCTCCCTAGGCTCCAGCCAGACATCCTCCTCCACTACAGATTCTCCCACTTCCCCTCGAGAAGAGGCACAATTGCAGGCTCCCAACTCTGGAGCTTGGAAGGACCTCAGAGGCGTCCAGCATAACCGTCACCAGTAAACTCCAAAGTCACTCCAGTTGGATCAACATGTTCCTGGATTTCTGTCCCCAACCTTCTCTTCCAAAATTCATCCTGCCCTATATTAAAATCCTTTATGATCAGCATCTTTGTCACTATCTCCCCACTATTCTTCAAGACACATTCCCTCTTTCCTTCATGATAAAAGCAATGGGAGATTGCTGAAATTGGAACTGGGATCTGGATGAGGTTTCAAATTCTGCTTATACATAACATGTACTGAATGTGAAGTAATTGAAACTCTGAGCCCCAGTTTCCCTAGCTGTAAAATGAAAGGCCTGTCAATAGATGACCTGTTAGATCCTTTCAATTTCTTAAAACTGAAAAAAGTGAATGAATGAATGAATGAATGAATGAATGAAAAAAGTACTTTGTAAGTGCTTGGTACCTGCCAAGTCCTAGTAGCTCTGACCTCCACCCTAAGCTAGAAGCATTCTGTGGCTGCACCTCATGCTTTGCTATCAGGCACAGCGATGTTGATTACCCCGCTAATACTCCTTAATCTCAACTACCTGCCCCTTGTAATTGTTTCTGTTCCCATTCAGCCGCCCATTTGACAAGGCCACTTTATTCTTTAGTGCCTGGCACACTGCCCTCCCCAAATCTCAAAACTCGGAGCTCCCACCTTGGTTCACAGCCCCATTCATACCTTCCTTCTTGTTCACTTCTCCACAGTACCTGCTTTCCCCCTTAAACATGACCTCTGACCCCGTCCTTGACCATCCTTCTGACTCCTTTTTGGTTTTACCAACATCCTACCAGGCCGGGACCCTGTGGTTAGCCACCTCAATGATGTCCTTACTTATATCCCAGAATCCCTCCCTTTTTTGACCCTTTGCTATCACTGACACATTAATTCCAAATCCAAACTCAGCTCTCCACCTACTTTTTCCATTGGTGGCATTTCCTTATACCTTCAGCATAATCTTCCTTAGTTTGGCCTTTAAGGACCTCCGCAATTTGGTGGACAAGCCACTTCACTTCCTTCAAGCTAAGAGCCTCAAGTTTCCTCATCTATGAAGTGATCAGAGAAAATGTAGTCCAGCTCTGCAGCTCTTTGTTCCTATCCTTTGAGGCCTACCCAGCCTCAGTTTTAGAAACAATGATATAATTCATTTTGGGATTCTAATTTTTCCCTTTTGGGCTATCTTCAACTTTCCTGAACTCTCTCTAATTGAAGTTATCTTCTCCCTAAACTATGAGTTTTCAACCTAGGATTCATTGACTTGCCTTTTAAAATATTTTGTTAAATTAAAAATAAAATAAAATAGTTTGATTAAAGTTAAATTGAAAATAAAAACATTTTGATAAGTGTATTTCAATATAACTATTTTCCTTTGTAATCCCATGTATTTTTATTTTATACATTTAAAAATATGATTCAGAGAAAAGGCCCATAGGTTTCAGCCTGCCCAAGAACTCCAGAACAAAAAGGGAGGTGATGAACACTTGCTCTATCCAAAGACCTTTATAACCTGCCCATTTTTCTCAGGGGTATCACCACCTTCCTTCCAACCACCATCCAGCTTCACTTTCCATCTCTCTCACCCAATTTACCACCAATCTTTGGGATCTCCCCTGTATGGTCTTTGCCACATCTGCGTCCTTCTCTCCCCAAGCACAGTGGATTAATCGGGTAGCGGCCTCCTTCACTTTCGGTCTCCAGTTTCTTCCAGCTCTAAATCATCCTTATCACTGCCGCCAAACAGAACCAATGCACAGGTCTCACCTTGTCACTCTCCGCTCCCATCCCAAGAAGCTTCAGCGGCTCCCTCTCGCTTCTAGAGGAAGATACAAACTTCCCTGCCTGGCATTTGATTGATCAGTTATTTAACTAACAATAAATTTATCAATACATTCATTAAAACATTTAAAGATTTAATCAAGTTGTCTCCTAGGTGTCCAGAGCAAAGCCCTACAAAATTTGTCTCTAACCTATATTTCTAAACTTTTTTTTTTTCCAACTAGTCCTTCTCATTCACTGTATAGTCAGTCAAAATGGCTGATTCTCTATACGGCCTGTGTCTTCCTTCACACAGGCAGCTGGTTCCTATGTCTGGAAGGATTTTTCTCTGGGAATTTCTGGCTCGATTCAAGGCTCAGCTCAGGTATTAGGCACTGGAAACTTTCCCTGATCTCCCACCTTTCCAAGCCAATTACTCAGTATTTTCTTTCTATATATTTGTATTTGCTCTTCACAATATTGTGGTTCCTTTCTCCAAGAGCATGAAGGGTAAAAAATGGTCGCATTTTGGGTTTTAGTATCTCCAGGTCCTAGCACAGTGACTGGAATCTAGTGAGTGCTTAATTCGTGCTTATTATCCAGCTAAATGAAGTTGAATCATTGCAGAATGAAGTTATATTATCATCTCCATCTCTCTCTCCTAGGTCAAACCACAGCTCCATACCAACCCAAAAGAAGCAAAAGGGATTCAAAACTGAAGTGACCGCGCACTCTGTTGCACTAACCACACCTTCACCTGCAAGATGACAGAAGTACAAGAACCCTAACTTCTCCAGCCTTTGGGCAAGGATTTCTCCCTGTGAAGGTCCCACTTTAAACCCGGTTATATTTGGAACAAAGTAGAAGCAATGATATATTTAGCCTTTTAAAAAACAGAGTAAGTGAATTTTCCCCAAAGTAGTTTGTTTATACAAGGCTGAGAGAAAAGGCTTCCCTTGGCTCCAGAGCACATCTGCACACACGACCTCAAAGGTGGGGCCTCCTGGGCCACAGAAATACTCTATAAACAGCAGCTTTGGAAGAATTTCCACTTGGGTTTCTTCCTCTCAAACGATAGAAGGATGTTTCAAGTGCTGACCCAGAATTTTTAAAATAGGGCTTATCCTACAAAAATCCACTAATGGGAAATCCAGGAGAAGTCAGATACATCAACACAACAATCTGTCTCGGATCTGCCAAGTCCCTCCACCGGTGCAGATCACCACCGATCCAACCCCACCCTACACCGAGGCTTTCCTCAGATTCTCTTGGCATGCCAGGGGCACCTGCAGAGCTGGAGCACAGTATGCTAATTATCCATCACTGTCAGCCCATGACCAACCTACCTTCTTCTTTGACCACACATTTCCTTCAGAACCTTCTTTAATCTAGCTTATCTTTTCAATACCATATTCTCCCAGACAAGCAGGAGTGCTTTGAAAGTTACAAACTGCATTTATTATCTATCTAAAAGGCAAAGTAGGCCACACATAACAGTTTCATGTACAATGCTCTTTTGTTTTCTATTGTACTTGGAAACATTCATTTTATTTGGTAAGTTCAGAACAAAAAAAAGTTTAATAAATAACACTAATATTCTACCGACGCTGTTGACTATCTGTGAGACTAGTGAGAGAAACACCCGCCTGTCATCTTCATGATGGATAAGAAAGACAAGAAATAACAGCTGCACTTGACTTTGAAAAACTGGTTAGATTTGTTTAGGGGAAAGACCCTGGCGTTTACAAAGTACTGCATGTATCCGTCCATATCATCAAGGATTTCTTAGGTAACTACTTTGTGCCAGGTGGTGAGTTCCAGGTCTTATGTTCCTGGTATTTTGTTAGACATGAACATAGAAATATGAAAATGAGTCCTTGCCACAAGGTAGCTCATTCTAGAATCATGCATCTAGAGCTGGAAGGGACCTCAGAGACCATTAAGCCCAGTCCCTTTATATTACAATGATAAAACTGAGGTCTGGGAAAGTTTATACAGGTATTTAGTAACAGTATACTGAAAACGTAGGAAGTATCTGAAAAATATATAGTGCTAGGGGAGCACAAATAACAGAGAGACAAGGAAAAGCTTCATTTGATCTTCAAAAGCCTGTGATAGACATGACATGAATTTTATCCATTTTTCTAGATGAGAACACTAAGATTCTGAGAGCTGATTGGTACATAGTCAGTTTTAAGAGAGTAAATTCAAATAGACGTCTCAAGCCAACTCTTAATCTTAGTAATATTAAGGAGACATTATTAAGCTAATTAAAAAGATACCAACACAATAGCTACTGTGGGTTACTCCAAGGATGCAATTAACCCAGAGTTTTTCCGGAAAACTTTCCTTTCCAAAGTAATAATCAATAGTGACTCTGACTACAATGATAAGCTGTAAAGCTACAGTAATATTTAAACTAATAGTTTTAACTTTAAATTATTTGTACTAAGAATTGAACTATTTGATTCACAGCAATTCCAATAGGCTTGGGATGGAAAATGCCATCCGCATCCAGAGAGAGAACTATGGAGACTAAATGCTGGTCCAAAATATAGTATATTCACTTTTTTGTTTGTTTCTTTCTTTCTCATTTTTTTTTCCCTTTTTGGTCTAATTTTTCTTGAGTAACATGACAAATATAGAAATATATTTAAAACAATTGCTGTATCACATTGTTGTCTTGGAGAAGGGAAAGGAAGGGAGGGAAGGAGAAAAATATGAAATACAGTCTGACAAAAATGAATATTGAAAACTATATTTGGGAAATTTGGGGAAAATAAAATACTATTGAAAATTTAAAAAAAAAGAAAGAAAGAAAGAAAGAAAGAAAGAAAGAAAGAAAGAAAGAAAGAAAGAAAGAAAGAAAGAAAGAAAGAAAGAAAGAAAGAAAGAAAGAAAGAAAGAAAGAAAGAAAGAAAGAAAGAAAATCTTTGAACTATTCCTGGATTACTTAATTAAACCAAACAGTCAAATAGTTCACATTCTACAAATTTTAAAAGCTCCAAAAACTGTGTGATAGGCACTAGGCTAACAAAAAGGAGATAAAACACAAAGCTTGCTCTCATGATGTTTACAATATAATAACCCATGTTTACATAGGACTTTAAGGCTAGCAAGCACTTTAGACATTGTCAGGTTCCCACAACAACGCAGTCATCTAGTATCCTTCCAATTTTACACATCTTAGACCCCTAAAGATTAAATGTCTTGATAATAATAATAAAAAAGATTAAATGATTTGCCCAAGGTCATACAACTTGTACCTGAGAAAACATTCATACTCAATCTTTCTGACTTTATCTAAGATCAGCACTCTTATCATCATCTCACCTAACTCTCCTCTAAGTCTCATTTAATTAGCTTTGCCTCTGACACTAAGTCATTAATTATTAGTATTATTATTTTTAATAAACTGAGGCTGGGGTTAAGTGACTTGCCCAGGGTCACACAGCTAGGCAGTGTTAAGTATCTGAGGCCACATTTGAACTCAGGTCCTCCTGACTTCAGGGCTGGTGCTCTATCCACTGCACCACTGAGCTGCCCCTAAGTCATTAATTATTAATTATTTTACAGGATTTTTAGGGGCAGCTCGGTGGTACAGTGAACAGAGCTCCAGCCCTGAATCAGAGGACCAGATTTCAAATTTGAGCTCTGATACATACTTACTGTGTCACCCTGGGCAAGTTACCATGTACTTTCCCCCCTCCCAAAAAAAAAGGAAAAACAACTTTTAAGGATTTTTAATGCCCAAGACACACTTCATCCCCCTAAAATACACCAGGGAGTCCAGTCATTAGCTTTCCACAGGTACACTGACCATTTTTAAGACCCCTCAGTCATGCCACAGGAAGATTCAATTAATAGAAAAAAATAACAGGGATGTAAGAGAAAGCAAAGGAACTAGATGCAAGTCCAGAGTCCTCCACTCTCCTGGCTATCTTCAACTAGCATCTCCATGTAGATTCAGAACTATTTGTGCAGCCCTCACCCCTCTCCTGATAGCCAGTCTTTCATCTCCAATCACCTAATGGACATCTCAAATGAGTGTTCCTCAGACACCTTCAACATAGTATGTCTAAATATTAACTTTACTTCCAAATGCTCCCTTTTCCCTAACTTCCCATTACTGTCCAGGGGACCACCATCCTTCCAGCCATCCAAGTAGGAAAACTGGATAGCCTTCTAAACGCTTCCTCCTCCCTCCCCTCTCTGTTTCTGTCTCTCCCTCTATCTTTGTCTCCCTGTCTGTTTCCCTCTCTGTGTGTCTCTTTTCTTTCTCTCTCCCTATCTCTCCTGTGTGTCTGTCTTTCTCTCTCCCTCTTTCTTCCCTTGTCATTTTTCTACCTGTCTGTCTCTTTCTGTCTTTCCCTCTCTCCTTGTCTTTGTCTCCCTCTCTCCATCTCCTTTCTTTCTCCATCTCTCTCCCTATCTCTCCTGTGTGTCTGTCTTTCTCTCTCCCTCTTTCTTCCCTTGTCATTTTTCTGTCTCTCTCCATCTCTGTCTCTTTCTGTCTTTCCCTTTCTCCTTGTCTTTGTCTCCCTCTCAATCTCTTTTCTTTCTTTCTCCATCTCTCTCTCCCTATCTCTCTCATGTATACCTGTCTCTTTCTCCCTCTGTCTGTGTCTGTTTCCCTCCTTCCATCTGGCTCTGTCTCTCTCCCTCTCCCCACCTCCCCTCCCCATATCCTAGCTGTAGACAAGGCCTGTTGATTTTCCCTTTTTTGAAGACCTCCTGTATCTGCCCCCTTCTTTCCTCTGACCATCCTCACCATGGCACAGGCCCTCCTCACTGACCCTGGACTACTGCTGTGGCCTGCTGGCTGGCCTCTCTGCCTCCTCTGCCCACTCTGCTATCGGCTAAGCTGCCAAATTGCTCTTAAATTGCCTTTCATCTCTGGCCTCTGGGAGTTTTCCCTGGCTCTCCTCCACAACAAGAGGCCAGGCCCTACCTGCATTCTCCCCTGCTCATCTCTGCCGATGCCCCGGCTTCCCTGGTTCTTTCGAGCACCAACTACAATCCTGCCTCGTCCGGATCCCCTTCTCTTTGTCCATCATCTCCAGTTTCTCCTGGATACACCTGCTTTGTGCTTTGTGAATCCTCTCTCCATTAGACAGTGAGGTTCTTGAGAGTTGTTTCTGCCTGCCTTAGCAGCCCCAGCATTTAGCTCAGTAACTTAGGGGCTCTTAATAAATCCTTGTTGACTTGACTTCTCCACATTGAGCTGGGTGACCCAGACCACACCTGTGAATCTCAGTTTCCTCCTAATGTTAAATAAAGGAACTAGGCCAGAAATGTCCAATTCCTTCTAACATGTATCAAGCTGAAAAACATCCCTCAACCATAAACCTAAGGACAAGGCAGAGCTTAGAATCGGAAAATCCAGACTTAAATTCTTTTCCTAACACCAGCCAAAGGACTATGGGAAATGCTGCTTCCCTGACCTGAGCCTCAGTTGCCTCAGCTGTAAAATGAAAAGATTGGACCAGATAAGCTCTATAATCCTTTCCAGGCTTTAGACAACTGATATCCCCAAGCTTCCATTAAGTTCCAACTAAAATTCCACTTTTTATTTCCTATTTTTATAGTCTGCTTTGTATAGATTTGTTTGCATGTTGTCCACCTATCAGATTAGAAGCTCCTTGAGGGTGATGACCATCTCCTGCCTCTTTTTGTATCCCCAGAGCTTAGCATGGTACCTGGCATATAGTAGGTGCTTAATAAATGTTTCTTTTTTATATTAGACCATTTATATATATTATATACATATACACACATATATCTGTTACTATATTAGATCCAAAACTCCTTAGAAGGCAAGAATCTTTTTTTTTCTTTTTTCTTTGTATGCCCTGAAGTATACAGTAACTTAGTGCCAAGCAGTTATTATTTAATAAAAGCTTGCTGATTGTGTCACATATATATATATATATATACATACATATATATTCCTACACAGATTCCTGCCTATATGGTTGGTCCCTTCTTCAACTTCCTATTCCAGTCCTTGGTCTTCTAAATTGCCAAATTAATCTTCTTAATCTGCATTTCATCTCTGGACTCTGGGAGTTTTCACTGGCTAGCCTCCATGACTGGAGGCTACCCCCATACCAGGAATTCTCTTCCCAACTCTGCCTCCTGGCGTCCCTGGTTCTGAGTACCAGCTACAATCCCACTTTGTGCAAGAATTTCCTGATTTCCCTTAATGCTAAGTTCCTCTAGGGCAGGGAACCTGATTTTTTCTGTCACTTTTCTATCAGCACCCACCACACAGTAGGTGTTTAATAAATGCTCAATGATCTATGCCCTCATTCGAACCACTGACAGAAATGTTCCTGTTGCTGGGGAATCCCAATAGAAATCCATTCCGCTCTCAGGGAAGGACAAGGCCCAGAAATCACTTCAGATGGAATCAGAGATCAGCCAGGTTAAAGACTCAGGTATAGATATGGAGCCCCCAACTACTGGTTCCAGCTACGAACAAGGGACCACTTTTAGAGGCAGCTAAGTAGCGGAGGGGACAGCGGGAGTCAGAAATCACCTCAAAATCAAACCTCTCTCAGCCCAAGTTTTCTCAGCAGTAAAATGGGTACATATCTTACAGGTCTGTTGCGAGATTGAAACTCTCCTGTGTTATTTAAACATCAGCTACAACTGTAAGTTTTCTTAAGCAGATGAATGATAAGATAGCAGTAATACAGGTTTTCAAAGGACTAATCCAGAGGCTAGAAAGAGGCTCTCTAGGAAAGAACTTAATTAAGGGAAGCAATCTGATGAAACCGCTAAGTGTTTGGAGTGAATCAGGAAGTGTTGGGTTAAAATCCAGCCTTCTCCCCCCCCCCCCATTCCTTAGGAGCTATGAGACCATGAGCAAGTCACCTCACCTCTGTGGTTTCGGTTTCCTCATCTACAAAATGGGAATCCAATAGAACCTAAAACCTAGATTGGTTCGGAGTGATTTGCAAACTTCCAAGCACTACTTAACTGCCAGTAATCTCCCCATAGGAGGAAAGCTCGGGGAGCTTGTTTTCCACTTCATACCCCCTGCAGCTAGGACAGCCCCTGGCAAATATGGTAAGTAATAGGGTTTGAAGAACAGAGCGGCAGAAAGGCCACAGGCTTCAGTTGGTGGCAGTAAGAATGAAGGAGATCCAAGAGAAAATTAAAAGATTCCCCTCCCCCCCAAAAAGGCAAAGATCCCTGAAATGTAAAGCAGTAATGGCAGGGAGACAGGACAAGAAGGAGAATGGGAGGGTGGGAAGTCAGTGTAAATGGTGAAGTTACAGAAAGGGACAGTTCCCAAGTCTCAGGCGCCATTGACAATATTTAGATATTTAACATGTACTGGTCTACCTGCCCTCTGGGGGAAGGGGGGGGAAAGAGGGGGAAAGTTTGAACAAAAGGTTTTGCAATTGTCAATGATGGAAAATTATCTATGAATAATTTTTTTGTAAAAATTAATTAATTAATTTTTAAAAAAAGAAATAAGGTTAGGAGGAGAGGTGATTGGGGGGAGGGGAAGATGCTAGGTTTCTGTTGATTCGCCCCAGTTTAAAATCATGGGATCATGAGACCAGAAATTTAGCAAGAAAGGTCCCTGAGAGTCTAAATCTCCTGTTTGACAGTCATGTACACTGAGGCAGAGAGCAGTGGTGTTCTCGGGCCACGCAATTAGGCAGGAGCTGAACACAGATTCTCCCTCTCCCTTTCCAAGGCTCTTCCCATCACCCCACAGGAAAAAAATGACAATGGTGGGCCAAGATTCCCCAGCCCAAGAATAAAACTCGGCTTTCAAAGCGAGGAAAGTTCTTTCCACATTAAGTTTCTCACGAACTGCGCTGGCCCGGCGAGGTGCGGAGGAGACACTCCTGGGAGCCTGAGGACTCGAGATTTTGGCTCTGTTAATTACTACCTGTGACATGTCACAACCTCTCCGGGCTGGTTTCCTCCTGGGGAAATGGGGGTGGGGGAGGGAGAGCAAGGCCCTTTTCTACTCTAAATTTATGACCCCAAGTTCCTTAAACAAACTAACCCTAAAAAGTATCTCCGGCTGGTGCTTAACTCCATCCCTTACCGACTCTTTCTTTCGGTTTACTTCTTGGGAAGCGGCAACATCCAGGACGGGATCGGGCTTTGTCTCAGCGGCACAAGGTGCAGAGCTCTGTCCAGTGACAAAGCGGGCATCTGGAGCCAGCGCGGACTGACCAATGACCCATCAGGCCACACTGCAAAGGTGGCTGGGAAGGACTTTACTGTCTGCCCCCGTGCACAGCCTGAGCACAAACCGATAGTCAGAGGGCACAGGGGAGTCAGAGTCTCTCATTTTGCAGTTGGGAAAAGCGTGGCACAGAGAGGTTAAGGAGCTGGCCAGGGCGACGCCGCGAGCACCCGGGCAGCCTCTGAACTCGGGGCTTCTGAGCGGAAGCCCTTCCTCACTTACACGTCAGAGAACGGGAGGGGGCCGCTTCCCCACCCGGCACACGGTAGGAGAGCCGACCGACAAGGGTGTAGTGGAAGAGACAGGCGGCGAAGGCATCGCTTCGGCACTAGCCCGGGCCGGCCCAGAGCGGGGGCTTTGAAAGGCTGGTTCAACTGAAGTCAATGAGCAAAATTCAGAAAGCTCAAGATCTCCCTCCCCCACCTTAAACATCCGGTGAAAGTGGGGGTGCTGAGTGACTGGGACCCACTACCGTGGGGAGCTCCAGCCGCCAGGGAGGGTCCCCAGGAGGGCGGGCTGGACGCCAGGCAGGAATCTCGGTCTCCCCCCACTTAAACATCCAGTGAAAGTGGGGGTGCTGAGTGACTGGGAGGCCCAGGTGGGGAGCTCCAGCAGCCGGGGAATCTCGGGCAGCTCCAGAACACGAAGAACAATCCTCCCGGGTCCGCGCCGTTTGCCGAGGCGGCCCGGACCCGGAGGAGGCTCGGCCGCCCGCGCCCCTCCCCAGCTCGCACCCAGGCCCCGCTCGGGCAATTTGCTTAATCACCTCTTTAAATGCCAATGATGAGGAGCCAGACAATGTGAGCCCATTAAGGGCTTGAAAGCGTCCGGACCCTTCACTTTAAATGAGAAAAGGCCGCAAACAAAAGGGGCCCCCAGAAACGCCAAGTTCCTCTGGGCAGCCCCGCTCTGGGGGGCGCCGGGCCCGCGGCCATTGTTTTCCCGGGACTCCGGGCCGGGGTTCTGGAGCCGCTGGAGCCTCAGGAGCCTCTGGAGCCTGCGGAGCCCCGCAGCCCCCGAGTGTTCGCTTTAATAACCCTCCGCAAGTAAGAAGTACAAAGTGTGGGCCGCTGACCGGAAGGAGAGGCCCGCACGCAGCAAGTGGGGGGCGCGGGGGGGGGGCGTTTCTGCTGCGGCCCCGCAGAGCGCGGCCGCTCCGACCGCCCAGGGCTCCCGCAAACAGAAACTGCCCGTCACAAAGTTGGGCTTCCAGAAAGGGGGGGGAGGAGCCAGACCATCCCCCGCAGCCTCCCCTCCTGCCTGGCTCTCAATCGCACTTTTGTACCGACTTCAGGGAGCAGAAAGCGGGCAGCCCCCGCCACCTTCCGCGGGCGCGGACCCCGAAGTGCGGCCAGCCCCCAACGGAGGGGTCCTCCGCTAGGGAGACTACCGCCACCCGCAGCCTGCCGAGCGCCGGGCACGGCGGCCGGACGGAGGGAGCAGCCGGAGCCGGAGACCCGGCTTCGCCGAGGGCAGAGCTGGAACTCCGCACACTAGTGGTGCGGGAGACCCCGGGCGCGATCCGCCCCCCCCCCCCCGCCCCTCGGGCCCCTCTCCCCAGGAAAGGCGAGCGGGCACGCACCGCCCCAGCCCAGCACACATCCCTCCCTCTCCCCGCCGGGGCCCCACTGCAGCCGCTTACCGTGCGGGCGCCGCTGGGGGACAGGGGTCCGTTGGGGAGGTAGGGGCTGCTCAGATCTGGGATCATCAGGAAGGGGTAGCCGGGGTAAGGAGGTCCCTTAAAGAAAGCTCCGTCCTGGGGCCTCCTCACTGGAGGGGGGCAAGAAGGAGAGCCGGAGTGAGCAAGCGGGGGCGCGGCCGCGGACTCCCGAGGAAGGGCGCCCACCCCAACCCTCCCCGGGGGAGCCGGGAGCGGGGGACGCTCGCGGACGGGGCCCGGGGCTGCTCCGGATCTGGGGAGAAGGGAGCGGAGGAGCCCGGAGTGCGCGGCCCGGGGCCAAGGGGCCGAGGGGGCCGAGGGGCCGGGAGGGAGAAGGTGCGGAGCGGGAGGGGTCCGGAAGGAGCTGGCGGGGGTGCCCGCGGGCCGGGGGCCGGACGAGGGGCCACATACCTTCAGCGAAGTATTCCCGAGGCTTCTGGAAAGGGTCCCGGGGGGGCTGCGGGCGCCGCTCCGCCTGCGGAGGAGACACAAAGGCGGGCGCCGGGTGAGAGAGTGCGCGGGCCGGGATCGGGTGCCGGGGTCCGGGCAGGGCAGGGTGGGATGGAGGGGCGAGGAAAAGACGGGCCGGGGAGCGGGGAAGGCAGGCAAGGAATCCAGGGCTAGCGGGCAGGGGAAGCGGACGGGGGACTCGAGGAGAAGAATCGGAGCCCCGGGGACCGGGGGGGGAGGATTGGGGAGCCCCGGGGACTCGGGGGGGGGAGGAGCGGGGCCCGCGGAGGAGCGGGGACCGGGGAGGCGGGCCTGCTCTACCTCCGAGTCCGAGCTACTGCTCTGGTTCTCCGACTCGTTGACCAGCGAGGACTTGACCTCGTCCAGGTCCCGCTGGGCCGAGGCGCTGTCGCTGCTCGGCTCCTGCTCCTCGCTGCCCTCGTCCTGAAAGGTGATGAGCTCGTCGTTGGCCCCGAGGTCATCGCCGCCGCCGGCACCCCCGCCGCCGCCGCCGCCGCCGCCCCCTCCTCCGGCTCCGGCTCCGCCGCCGCCGCCCCCGCCGCCGCTACCGCCGCCGCCGCCGCCGAGCTGGGGCATGGTGGGGCCGGCCGGGTGGCCGGGGTGCGCTGCGCCGATCCGCTCGGCTCCGGGCCGCGGTGTGGCTGCCCGGCCCCGGGCCCCCGCCGCCGCCGCCCCCGCGGCTGGGCTGCCCCGCGCCGCTCGCTCCCCCGCCCGCTGGGCTCAGCGCCCCCTCCGCGCTGCTCCGCGCTCCCTCCTCTCAGCTCCGCTCCCAACAAAGTTTGACAGGGCGTGGCGCCCGGCGGGAAGTGGGGCCGGCCCGCGGGGGAAGGGGCGGGGGCCGGAGCCGAGCTGGGCCGGGGGGCTGGGAGCGGGCTCCGGCCGGGGCTCCCGGGCAGCGTCGTGCCGAGCCGAGGGCTCCCCAACTCGCCGCCGCCGCCGCCGCCGCCGCCGCACCGGGGTGTCCCAGCTCCTGGCCGGCCGGGGAGGGGCCAGGAGGGAGGAAAGGAGGGAAGAGGGGGGACGGCAGAGGAGGGGCAGCGGGTCTGGGGGAGGAGCCCGGCTGCAAGCTGACACCGACTCCGCGGGGACGCTGGGACGGGGCGTTTTCAGGGACCGGCTCTCGGGCCCCCAACTCCTCCCCTCCGGCCCAGCGGCGTGGGCTCCCGCCCCTTCCCCGCTCAGCCCCGGCCCGCGAACCACGCGCCGACTCGTCCCGAGCCCCCCCCGGGCCCAGCCTCGCCCCCGCCCGGCTCTGTCAGCCCCAGCCGGGTCCCCGCGCGCCGCCCCTCCTCCGAGTCTCCCAAACCCCGGCCTCCCAGAGTCCCTCGCCCCCCGCTGCTGGACTTCCTTCCCAGCCCTGAGGAACTCTCCTCCAGTGCCCTGGCCCGGGGCCGGCCCCGGCGCGCGGCTCCATCCTGGTGGGCAGCACTGCCCCCTGCGGGAGGCCGCGCACAGCTCGGACCCTGGCTTTTCTCCGGCTCCCGAGCCAGGGTGGCGGGTCCCGCCCCCACCCCGCGGCTGCCCTCCCCTCCGAGGGGCCGCCGCGCAAGTGTCCGCTCTAGAATCTAGTCCACACCGCCTCCCCCAACACCCGCTTACCCCCCCTCACATCTCTGCACTGGGTCAGTCCTGGCAGAAAGTTAACCGGACACCAGGAAGTTCTAGATTTATCACCCGAGATGTGGGAGCGAGAACACATCCCACGCCCACTCACGCCCATCTCCTTGCCCCCCCCCCCCTATGGCTCCATCCTCGGAGACCAAACTCATTTTATGGCTAATCATCCCACCGTTTACTTGAGCAGCCTAAGGACCCCAGAGAACTCAATCTAGAACTTTGGGAATCAGCATACAAGAAAGACCCCTAGCCTTTCGGTGGTCGTAGATCCCTTTGGCAACCAGGTGAAACGCCGAACCCCTTCTCAAATAATGGCTTGTTGCCCACATGCATAATCGAAGCAGATGTTCCGTTCTGTTAGAAGTCAGTATAAAATAAGAACATGATTTTACTTATTTTTAGGGCAGAGAGGTAGTACAATGGATAGAGCTCTGTCCTGGAATCAGGAGGACTCATCTTCCCGAGTTCAGATCCGGCCTCAGATACTGCCCAGCTGTATGACTCTGAGTTTAATTCTGCTTGCCTCAGTTTCCCATCTGTAAAATGAGTTGGAAAGACTCCCAGGATCTTTGCCAAGAAAACCCCAAATGACGTCACAGAGTTAGACATGACTCAAACTAGCATGTTTTCCTATCCAAGTTCCTAGACCTGAAATGTATCTCCAGATCCCCTGAGGATCTGTGTTCTCCTGGTGAAAGATCCCCGCTCGCCACAGATTACACAGCATTAGGAATGGAGGCGAAAGACTTGGAAATCAGGCAGCTTCCCCTGCTTCTTTGCTGTTTGACTTTTCTTGATACCTCAGAGTCTGTTTTATCGTGGGAGATAACACAAGGCTTAAGGGAAAGTCAACTGAGATAAAATGTAAAAAGCACAGAAAGAATATGATATAGCAGAGGGATTCTGGACCTGGAATCAGGAGAATCCACATTCGTTAAGTGGCTACAAATCATGGTACAGACTAGATATGCAGGACTGAATTTGGGTGAATTTTCCTGCAGAAGGGGAGTTCCAGATGCCATATATGGAGAGATCTGGTTTATAGTGGGACATCCAGGACTAGTTTCCATAAAACCCAAAGTAGAGCCTCCTGGACTTGACCACTGTGTGTGTCCGGCGTGGATGGGGGCACAGTATAGAAATGAAATTGACAAGCATCTCGGAAAGCCCCCCAAAGAATCCAAAGAGCCAGCCAGCAGACTTCAAGAGACAGATAGGGAGAGAAGGGTCTGGTGTTCAATGGTCCATGGGGGTCAAGAAGAGTAAGACGTGATGTAATGATTGAGCAATAATAAGCACTTGCTGGGTATGGCAATGGGAGGAGAGCGATTCTTGCCCAGGTCTGAGTTTGCTTCTGAGATCCCTGCCAATCCTGCTATTCCATAACTGTACTTCTGTGTCTCCCAGAGAATCTAAGAACTGTCTTGGCTGTTCTGTAAATCACAGAATTTGGGGAGTTCAAAAGAATCTCAGCAGCCATTCAGTTCACCCTAGACTTTAAAGGAATGGCCACTAAAATATGCCTGATGAGTTGCTATCTGGTCTGGGAGATCCATCATTCCTCAAAATAGCCCATTTCACATTTGGATGGCTCTGATAGGTAGGGTAGGCTAAGTTCCCCTGACATTAGACCTCAGTTTATCTCTTTGGACTTTCCTCCCTCCTATTGCCTCCTGGAGCCATAGTATAGCAGGAGGGTGGTGCCCTTTGCCACAGGAGAGCTCTCCAGATACTTCATGCTAACTCTCATATCTCCTGTGAGTCTTTTCTTCAGGGGAACATGTTATCTGTCTTCAAATAGACAAAGACTGAGTATTTTTCACTTTTCCATAGAGAGAAAACCCAAGGTGAAAAGGAATAAATAAATATCTTGCCCAGACTGCCTCTCAAATTGTGCAGTCTAAGCTCCTTCCATCATACCTTGCCTTTATTAGTGGATCTGTACCATAAGTGGTAGCAGAATTATTGGGGGTGGGGATGGATAGAAAGGACTTAGTATCAATCATGTCACACCTTCCATGGGACTACCAGGACCAACTGTCTAGCATGTAAGCCCACGAGCCCCAGGAACCTCAGACCAGCATTCCTACTTCCAGCCAGTCCAAACAACAACATCCTAGGAAGCAAGCCTTTGGCACGATTCCTGTTTCTGGGCTTGCTTCAGCCCTGCCTCCTTAGCAGCCACAATAATCAGAAATCCTGTCTCACCACCAGAATCCCTGTCAAATGGTTCAAGATCAGAATTATATGTCATTGTATTAGTAAAAAAAAAAAAAAAAAAAAAAAAAAAAAAAAAAAGACACCAGAGGATTTGCATTACCATCTGCTTTGCAGCAATGTCCTAAAGAACCACGGTATCTCACTGTATGACTTGGAGCCAGCACCTCTTACATGTGTTTTCTGTCTGTTCGTCTATAAGCTCCTAGAAAGCATGAACTTTCTCTGCTTTTCTGTTTGATCCTCTTAGCACAGGCCTTGGTACATAGCGAGCATTTACAAACACTTGTTTCATTTGTTCATTCATTATAGAATTTTTTTCAGATGGAAGCGACTTTAGAAATCAATTGAATCCAACCCTATCATTTTAGAGATGAAAAAATGGAGAGGCAAAGACGTCCTAGGTGGTGACGGGGGAAGGAATAAACCCCAGATATTCCCACAATTCAGCGTTCTTTCCACTTTCTAGTGCTGCTGGAGACAACGTTGTACAAAGACTTTAACTTTGTTCCTTATTATCTGTGGGACCATGAGCAGATCTTTGTCCTGGGAGGCAGCTGGGTGACTTAGCAGCTAAAAAAAAAGCCAATGCAAAAATCATGGGCTATGTTAAGGGGGACATAGCTTCCAAGAACAGAGAGAGACGATGGTCCCACTGCACTAAGTCTTCCCTTATCAGACCTTATCAGTTCCATTCTGGGGACTGCAGTTTAAGAAGGACCTTGGAGGGAATCAGTGGGAGACAAACAGAATAGTGAAGGACCTTGGTCGTAGGAAGACCAGTAGAAGAAACTAGAGATCTTTAGCCTGAAGAAGAGAAGACTTTGGGGGATATTATGGTGGTGAGCAAGCATTTGAAGGCTTGTCCTGGGGAGGAGGGATTGGATTTATTCAGGAAGAATCAGGAGGGGAGTGGTTGTTACTGAGAGGCACACTTTGGCTTGATCGTGCTATTAGAGCTATTCAAAAAAGGCAATGGACTTCCTGGAGAGGTGCTGGGTTACACTTTTCAAGCAGAGATTAAATGACCATTTGTCAGGTATGTTACTGAGCAGTAGGGGAGAATACTCCTCCCCCGATCCTCCTCTTACCTCTCTGACCACTTCTTCCTGGGTTTCCTTCTTGGGATTATCATCCTTGTGCCAAAACCCTATGACTGTTCTGTCCTGGATCCTCTTCCTTTCTCTCTCAAAACTCTCATTTGTTGACCTCCTTAAATCCTGTGGATTCCCTCATTATCTCCCAGATCTATATATCATAACCTCATATGTTTCCCGATGTCCAGTCCACCAACCATCTTCTAGACATCTCCAACTGTGTGCCCACTAGGCAGTCACTTGAGATGGGGACTTAAACTGGTGAAAAGTGAATTCTATAAGAAATCATGAGTGGGATGCTCTCAGGGAAAGTGGAAAGTCCTCCATGAGCTCATGCAAAGTGAAAAGTACTGTGTACAAAATAAAAGCAATATTGTGGAATGATCAGACTTTGCTATTCTCAGCAATACAATGATCCAAGACTACTCTGAAAGACTCCTGATGAAAAAGGCTATCCATATCCAGAGAATGCTTGTGGCTGAATATAGATTGAAGCTTTTTTTTTTTAACTTTATTTTTCTTGAGTTTTTTTGTTTGTTTTTTGGAGGGGAGAGATCTATGTTTTCTTTTGCAATATAACTTTTATGGGAATGTTTTATATAACTTCACATGTGTTTTCTCAATGCGGGGAAGGAGGAGGAAGGAAGGGACAGAATCTGGAACTCAAAGTTTTAAAAACAAATGCAAAAAAAAGTTTTACTTGTAACTGAGAAAAATAAAACTTTTTTTTTTAAGTAAATTCTTCAGAGTGGCAGGAAATTAAGAGAGTTTTGAAGTCTAGGCCCCAAGGTATCTGTTGTTGATAGGGAAGGAGTTAAAAAGTGAGTAATAGGAGAATATAAGAAAAAAAAAAGCCAAAAATTTCAGGAGAAAAACAATTCATTTAAAAATCTAAGCCACCAGAAGATTGCTTCCCCCCCCCCTTTTTGATTTGATTTTTCTTGGGCAGCATGATAAATGTGGAAATATATTTAGAAGGATTGCACATGGTTAAGCTATATTGGATTGCTTGCTGTCTGGAAGAAGGGGAGAGGAAGAAATGAAGGGAAGAAAATTTGGAACACAAGGTTTTGCAAGGGTAAATGTTGAAAATTATCTTTGCATGTATTTTGGAAATAAAATCTATTATTATGGAAAAAACACAAGCAGATAAATCAATAAGGAAGATATTAAAACAGAATAGAAGAGGTCCATCAAGATACACCTGGACTATTAGAGTAGCTTTCTGGTTGGCTCCTCAGTTATCTTCTCCTGCTAGGGCTTCCTTTGTTCAGCTATCAAAGTGATCCTTGCAAAGTGCACCTGATCATATCACCCTTCCCCTTCCCCATTCTAAATTCCAATGCATCCCTCTTACCTCTAGGATTAAATATAACATCCTCTGCCCTTTAACCTAGACTCTCTAATCCTCATATCCTACTTTCCTCTGTAATTCTGTGCTCTAGTGACAAGGGTTTTCTTTCTATCCTCACACAAGACACCTTTCAATTCTAGACATTTTCCCTGGCTCTTAATTCCCCGGAATGCTCTCCCTCTTCACCTCTGCCTCCTGGCTTCCTTCAAGTCCCAACTAAAATCCCACCTGATCATTTCTAAGAGTGAGACAGAAAAACAGAAAAGAAAAAAACAAAACAAAAAAAAAAAAAAAAAAAAAAAAAAAAGAAAGAAAGAAAGAGGCAAGATCTACAAGACAATAACATGGAAATTGTTTCAAAGGAAGGACTCAAAAAGTACTTCTGATGAATGAATGACTACCAAAGTACTAAGTGTACTGAGTAGGAAGCAAAGAATAAAAGTTTAGAATACAGAGAAAGAGAAGAGGATTAATCAAGAGAAAAAGGAAAAGAAATCCTTTTTAGAAAAGGGTGGGTGTGGCGAGGAGCTAACAAAGAAGTTAAAGAAGAAGAGAGGAAGGGGATTTTAAATGACTAAGAGAAAAAAAATAACTAGCCTCTATTAGGATTGGTCTTCCAGACCTAATACAATAAAGTAATATGGTAGGTAAAGAGTAAATAGTAAGTAACACCCATTGGGGGTGTTAAATATGCATTTTGAACTGGAAAAAAAAAAAAGCTATCCAGGTCAATCAACAAACACTTATTAAGCATTTACCCTGATGTAGGCCTCTTACTAAGTGCTGGAGAAACAAAGAAAAAAAGTTTTTTGAAGTTCTTGATTCTCTAATGGAAAGAGACAACATCTATAGATCAGCAAATAAAGAGTAGAAAGAAGAAAACATCAGAGAGGAAAGGGGAGCTGGGAAGACCACAAAAGAGCTCCTGGAGGATTTGGCCTTTGATTCCAGTCTTAAAGGAAACTAGGGATTCTAAGAGTTGGAGATAGGAAGGAATAGCACTGGAGATTGGGGTATTGAGGGAGACAGCCAGCACAGAGGTATTTGAATAGCTAATATTGCAGAGTTTGTAGAAATGAATGTAATACAATAGGACTGGAAAGGGAGGAAGAAATGGGTTTGGAAAAGCTGTGAATGCCAAATGGGAGCCAGTGGAGATCATTGAGCAGAAGAATTACATGTCAGATATAGGCTTTAGGACAATAATATGACAACTGTGTCAAGTGACACAGGACAAGGGTGGCAGTCAGGCAAGAGGAGAAGCAGAAAAGCAGGTAGTAAAACCCAGAGAAGAAAGAGTGTATAGAAGGAGAAGGTGATTAGCAGTGTTTCAGAGAAATCAAGAAAGAGGAATATTGAAAAGAAACCATTTGTTTTAGTTTTTTTGTTAATTTAATTTAATTTTCAATTGTAAAGTCTCTCCTTTCTTAACTCCTCATCCTCTACCACTGAGAAGGCAAGAAAAACAAAACCCATTACAAAAACGATTATCACATGAAACAGATTTTCTCATTAGCCATGATACTCCTCCAAAAGAAAAAAGAAGCTTCATTTTGCACCCTGAATCCATCACTTCTATATCCTGAGGAGAGCAAAATATTTCATCAGAAGTCCTTTGGAATGTGGCTGGTCATTGTATTGATCACACTAAGAAGTCTTCCACAGTTGATTATCTTTACACGATTGTAGTTTTTGTATAAATTGTTCTCCTGGTTCTACTTATTTCACTTTGCATCAGTTCATACACATTTTCTCAGGTTTTTTTCTGAAACCACCCCCTTAATCACTTCTTATAACACAATACCATAACCGGTTCAAACACTTCTCAATTTATGGGCATCCCCTTCAGTTTCCAGTTCTTTGTAACCACAAAAAGGGCCAGTATTAATTTTTCACATGAGCTCCTTTTCCCTTTAATATATGATCTCTTGAGGGTGGGGACCTGGTAACAGTATTTCTATGTTAAATGGCATGCCCAGTTTAATAGCTTTTGGAGTTTTGTTTTAATTTGCTCTCCAAAAATTGGCTTAGTTCATAGTTCCACTAACAGTGTATTAGTGTACCTGATTTCCCACATCCTCTACAGGATTTGCCATTTTGCTTTTTTTAATCTTAATCAATCTGATAGGTATGATGTGGTACCTCAGAGTTGTTTTAATTTCTATTTCTCTAATTATTAGTAGTTTATAGCACCTTTTGCATAGATATTGATGGTTTAGATTTATTCCTTTGAAAACTGTGTATTCATATCTTCATTTATCAGTTGGGGAAGGATTTTTTTCTTACAAATTTCACTGAATTTTATTTATACATTTAATTTATTTATATGTTTTATATAAAACATGTATATTTTAGAAATTAGACACTTAGAGAAACTTGCTACAAAGATTTCTTCCCCCTCCCATTTTTTTCTTCTTATTTCAGCTGCACTGTGCAAATTAAAAAAAAAATTGCCATTCAAAATTACCTATTTTCTCTCCTGTGAATCTCTCTCTTCCCTTGTCTATAAATCTAACAGGTTATTTCATCCATATTCTGTTCATTTGACCCTTTATGTCTAAATCATGTACCTATTTATCTTGGTATACAGTGTGATATGTTGATCTGTACTGAGTTTTGCCATCATAAAATCAACAATTTAAACAATCACTGGAGGGAGCAATCGTAGCTGAATGATGTGGTCAGAAGCCAGGTTGCAGAAAGTTTAAGAAGAGACATTGATTACATTTGGCTTTTTCTTTTTTTCCAAGAGGCAATGGGGGTTAAGTATCTGAGGCTGGATTTGAACTCAGGTCCTCCTGTCTTCAGGACTCTACTGTACCATGTAGCTGCCCTTATGCTTGGCTTTTTCAGGGAGTTTAATTGGACAAAAAGAGAAACAGAAGAATCCCTGACAAATATGGTAGTGATTTTGAAGGATAGGAAGACTTGGGCATGTTTGTAGACAGTGGGGAAGGAATCAGTAGCTGTGGAAAGATTGATAATTAAAATAAGAGAAGGGACAATCTGTTAAAAACAGGAGGGGATCCAGGAGAGGAGTTTGATGGAATTAAGCTTGACAAGGAAGAGGACTACCTCATCAGCAGAGACTGGACCGAAGGAGAATGGGAGAGAGTGATGCTAGAAGGATTTGAAATGAAATTAAATGAAAATTAAAAAAAAAAAAAAAAAAGGAAACTCTTGAAATGATCTCAGTTTTTTCAGTGAAGTTTAAGATGAGTTCTCAGCACAGAGGACAGCGGGAGGGAGTGGTGTTGGAGGCTGAAGGTGAAGGTCTGAAACAGCTGCTGTGGAAAGCAGGGACGGGATCCATTTGAGAGGAATTATAGGATTGCCTTGCTAAGATGAAGGCTCTGATGAAATTAGCTAACATAAATCTGCAGTGGATCTAGTTAGTTGGTTTTACGATTTCCTCCGGTTCTTTTCAGCCACACAGGAGCAGGATCGAAGGAGGCAGATGGTGAGCGTGATCCAGGGATGGGGTTAGCAAGGCGTAATGGGAGACGGACAAGGGGGCAAGAGATGGAAGCGAAGAGGATGGTATTGAGTTTAACGGATTCTCCAAGGCATGGAGATTGGGGAGGAAGAGAATATAAGGAAGGAGAATGTAACCAGAGCAGGGGAGGTGGCCGGGCCAGTACTCAGGAATGGAGGGATTGAGGGTCAAGAGAAGGACAAGATTTAGGAGGAGTAGAGTATAGGGAGAGAGGGAAAGAAAAAAAAATTGTGATCGGATCAGGTGGATGATGGCAAGGTCAAAGGTATGACCATTCCCATGATCATACTTTTCCTTCCTTTCACTCTGCCCTTCATAGCCCTCCTGCTCTTTGCTCCCCCTGTTCCCCAGGCCAGGCCGGGCAATTAGTTTTAAATCACTCTTCGAAACCCAGCATTTGGCAAGCACTTTGGAAGAATGCAAATATAACACCGCCGCCTCCCAACCTCACTAACGGGTGAACACACTCAAGGGTCAGGTTTCACGTAAGCAACTTTAAAAGGAACTTCATGGGGGGAACCACCTGTTCAGGAAGTCACTATAAAAAGGATTTGTTGGTTGAATGTAGACTCAGCTGGAGAGGCCGAGCATCCCTGACCTCATGGAATAAGACAGGGGGCAGCTTAAGAGTGGCTTTGGGGGTGGGGAGGGAGAAGCAGGACAGCTTCAAGGTCATGGAAAGAACAGCCCACTCGTTCCCACCAGATGAGAGGCAAGAGGGTTTTTAGGTTTTGAGCTGGAAGGAACCTTGGAGACCAGCCAGTTAAAAACTTTGCCCCCTCATTTGATATATGGAGAAACTGAGGCACAGGAAAGAGAAATGGTTTGTCCAGTGTCAAAGTAAGTATCAGAGGCAGGTTTTCTGGACTCCAGTAGGACTTCTAGGAATATTTCTTAGTTTTGCACCCTGGTGTAAGGGGGATGGGGCTGGAGAGTCTCTTAAAGAAGCTTTGGGATTCTTTAAACGTGCCTTTGAGGGTTATTCAGACTGCATCATGAGGATTAGATTCAGTTCTCAGAACCACACTCCAGAAGGATCCATTTGGATTCAGGAAGAATTACTTCAAATCCTCCTCTGGACTTTCATCACTCTAGTCCTCAGTTTTTCCTTTTTAAAACGGGGGTGGTCATACCTGTTCCATTACAGAATAGTTGTTAGGCTGAAATGAGACGACGCATGTAAAGTGTTTTATGGACTGGAAAACATGTACATAGCAGCTCTTATTGTTATAACAGGGGCACTGACCAACTGTAATGGGGGGGGGGGGACCTGCCATGACATAGTTTTAGGAGTGGAAGGGTGATGTCAGACCATCAAACCATACATAGGGATTCCCAAGGGCGCATGCATAATGATTCAGAAAACCACATGTTAATGTTACCCGTGTTCGCTTGTATTTTATTTTGTTGAATATTTTCTAATTACATTTTAATCGGTCTGTATTCTGGGAGTGTTGGAGCTCAGGTCCTTGACTCCTGTGTCAAAATCTAGTCTAACCCAGTTCCAATAGACTTGCGATGGAAAATGCCATCCACATGCAAAGAGAAAACTCTAGAGGCTGAATGCGGATTGAGGGATAGTGTTTTCACCTTTTTTGTTCATTTATTTGCTTTTTCTTTCTGGCCTTTCCCGTTTGATCTGATTTTTCATTCACAACATGACTGACACAGAAATATGGTGGTTTTTTTAATAGCTCTAATCTAACTCTCCTTATGTAAGGAGGTGAGACTCTGTGGGTTAGTGACTTCATTTTCTCCTAGGTTCAGATCTGGAAGGGACCACAGATGTCCTTTAAATCCTGTCCATAATATTCATGATGTGGCTTTCAGGTTCCCTAATCCTGCTCTTCCTGCTGCTTAGACCACATCTTGAATATTGAGTTCACATTTGAGTGCCACACTCCAGAGATCTCCAAAGGCCCTTCACTTTTCTGGGCCTGTTTCCTCACCTGTAAAACGAGCGCAAAGGGCTTAAATGACTATGAGTTTATGTGGCTTTCCCAAGAGAGCAAAGATAGGAGGAGACAGAGGCAGGAGAGACATTTTTAGTCATTATTCCAACCTCCTTTGTTTTATGAAACTGAACCTCAGAGAGATCCATTGGCTTTCCCAAATCTCATAGAGTTAGTGCCAGAATCCCAATGGAGCTTCCCCGATGCCGATGACCATATTCTTTCCATTGCAATACACAGACTCCTGTAAGTTTTGATAATTAGGTATCCCCAACCCCCAAACAGGATTTCATACTTGATTAATTAAAAACCTCTGAAAAGATCTGATAAAGCAAGGGACATATGGTCCCTACTGTAATGCCAGTAGATGCTTGTAAGTTATATCAAATATGTCATATGCAAGAGGCTAAAGAATAATTTGGAAATCAGGAATCCAGTCACTGAGTCCATCCTGGTCCAATTAAAATCATTGACATGACCAGAAAGTTTGAGTAGGTTTAACACATTCTATAGAGAAAGAAGGAAGAGGATTTGGCCTCAAATGTATGAAGATGAAAGACCCTAGAAGATTCCAAGTGGAACCTCCCATGACAGCTACAAAGGTGGAAGAGGCTCAAAGTGAAGGGGTACAGTCTTTGCCACTTATGCTACAAGTATGCTGTTGCCCCTCTCTTTAGTAGAGAGATAGGGAGCTAGGGTGAAGAGCATAAGATGAGCCATCACTTGAGGTCCCAGGATCTGTTGGTTTTCAATTACGATGCCAGTTGTTATTGCATCATCTCCATCAATTCTGACACTCGTGACCCCATTTGGGATTTTCTTGGCAAAGATGCTGGAGGCTTAGATGACTTTCCCAGAGTCAGAGATTTGAACTCAGGTCTTCTTGATTGGAGTCTTAGTCTTCTAACCACTGAACCACATAGAGTAGGTGATTATTGATTGAATTACTAGATGATTGATTGACTAATGCATGGGATGGCCATCTGTCATTCACTCCCCTCTAACTTTCATCTGGATATATAATTCAATCATATCTACCAGCTCCCACCACATCAGTCTAGTTTCCAAGGAAGAGCCTTAGATATTAATTTACATTCAAATTCTAACCTGGTCCTAAAGGAGAAACACTTCTCTATTTCTTTAGCTCTTGAGTCCCAATCAGTGTGTATCCATTTCAACAATCCAGCCTCTTTTAGATATTAAATATAACCATCCACTTATAATAAAAAAGCATATGTACACATATATTAAAGCAATCCATTACAATCTATACATAAGCATGGTTTATACTCTCTCACTAAATGTATTCAATATTGGTGGGGCAGAATGGATGTACATCTAAAAGAAGCTGGAAAGGAAACAAATGAGGGAAGAAACCCTATATGCTTGAGGGTCACAATTCTGGACTTCAGGCAGAGTCAGGGCCACATGAAGATGCTTTTCTATTAACTGTTTGTCTGCTGAGGAGAGGGCAGTAAAAAGCAACAGGTACTTCTGACTATCATAGTACCAATCATATCATATAAAGGAAGGAACTAAAGATGTTTATTGAGCCAGGAGAAAAGACCTGGAAAAGATAATTCAGTTTCTTTCAAATATACAGAAGACTGTCTCGTGAACATAGGGCTAACTGGAGTACAATGGCCGGTTAGAGGATTAGGGTTCAAGTACTAGCCCTACAACTTTTTTTTTATTTTTTTATTTTTTTTTAATTTTATAATTATAAATTTTTTGACAATATATATGCATGAGTAATTTTTTTGTAACATTATCCCTTGTATTAATTTTTGCAAATTTTCCCCTCCCTCCCTCTACTCCCTCCCCTTGATGACAGGCAATCCCATACATTTTACATGTGTTACACAGTATAACCTAGATACAAAAAGCCCTACAACTTTTAAGATATGTCTTCTGAGTCTCTGTTTCCTAAACATTACAGAGTTCAATTAGATGACCTCTAATATCTTTCCTGCTTCTGAATTTATAAAACTATGATTTATTCTTCTTGGATCCAAAAAAATAAACTAGGAATAATGACTGTAAGTTACAGGGAGCCAGATTTGGCTCAACAAGGAAGAGCTTTCTTTAACAACAACAAAAAGGATTTTATTTGTCTTTTAAAGAAAAATTTTAATGATGCCTTTTGCTTTTAACTTCACAGTCATTTCCAAGTCCCTCTCTCCTCCACCACTACCATATAATCCCTCTCTTTTAATAATGAAAAACTAAAACAAAAACCCATGGACACAGCACGTTAAGCATAAACCAATGAATACAGAGGGACTATCAGTGTATGTGACATTACATAACTGTAGTCTCCTATCTCTTTACCAAAATCGTTGAGAAGCTTCCCCGTGTCTTCTCCCCTCTCACATTAGTCCTTACAATTATTCAGCAGTTTATCTTCTTTTAGTGTTTTCATCTGTCAGATGAGGAAGTTGAACCAGATGACTTCTGAGGAGATCCTTTGCAGCTATGGCTCTATGATTCCTTGTCTGATTGTCCTATAGCCATTGTCTATATTTCTGTTAAGGGACAGGTCAATTCTCCGAGGGCCTCCATAGCTGTGCATCGTAACTGAAGGAGTTACAAGGCAGCCTTTGCTGACACAGGTATTGCTTGTGGACTGGGAATGAGATAAATTGGAGGCAGAGGGAAGAGGAGGGAGGTCAGACAATGCAACAGCCTCTCAGTCAGAGAGGTCTGAGTACAGCAACTGCCTCTCAGTCTCTTTGTATCATCCTCTCCCAAGAGAAGATCCATTCTGCAAGTCGGGTTGGATTTCCAGCAGCCACTGTCAGGTGGCTCCCGTGTAGTCCAGCTGGTTTCCTGGTCCTGCAAGAAATTTGTAAATTTGTCCAAAGATCAAATGGGAGTTTCATAAAGTAGTAAGGTTTTTTGTCATTATAAATGTATGTGTAGTATGTAAAGAAGTTATTTATCCCAAGCTTGGCTCACTTCCATCCAGACTTATAAGGCTTGGGGTTCTATGAAAGGGAAGGAACTCATAAGTTATAGGAAAATTGTTCTCTAAAGTTTGCCCAAAAAGTTATCAAGCTGTGCAAATCTTTGATCCAGCAGTGCTTCTATTGAGTTTGTATCCCAAAGAGATCTTAAAGGAGGGAAAGGGACCCACGTGTGCAAAAATGTTTGTGGCAGAAACTGGAAACTGAGTTGATGCCCAACCACTGGAGAATGGCTGAATAAGTTATGGTATATGAATGTTGTGGAATATTATTGCTCTGTAAGAAATGAGCAGCAGGATGATCCTCAGAGAGACCTGGAGAGACAGTTACATGAACTGATGCTGAGTGAAATGAGCAGAACCAGGAGATCACTATACACTTCAACAATGATACTGTATGAGGATGTATTCTGATGGATGGGGCTGTTTTCAACAATTAGATGATTCAGAACAGTTCCAAAGGTCTTATGATAAAGAGAGCCATCTACACCCAGAGAGAACTGAGTGTGGACTACAACACAGCATTTTCACTCTTTCTGTTGTTGTTTGCTTGCATTTTGTTTTCTTTTTCAGTTTTTTTTCCTTCTTCATTTGATTTTTCTTGTGCAGCAAGATCATCATATAAATATGTATGCATATATTGGATTTAACACATATTTTAACATATTTAACATTACTTGTCATCTAGGGGAGGAGGTGGGGAGAAGGAGGGGAAAATTTGAAAGGGAAGGTTTTGCAAAGGTCAATGCTGAAAGTTTACCTATGCATATGTTTTGTAAATAAAAAGCTTCAATAAAAAATGGAGAATGGCTGAACAAGTTATGATATATGAATGTGATGGAATATTATTATTTCTATAAGAAAAGATGAGGAGGCTGATCTCAGAAAAGCCTGGAAAGATTTACATGAACTGATGCTGAGTGAAGAGAACAGAACCAAGAGAACATTGTAAACAGTAACAAGATTATGTGATGATCCACATGGACTTGGCTCTTCTCAGCAATTAGGTGATTCAAGGCAATTCCAGGTCATCCACATCCAGAGAAAGAATGATGGAAACTGAATGTGGATTGAAGCATAGTATTTTCACCTGTTTAGTTGTTTTTTCTTTCTCATGATTTTTTTTCCCTTTTGATCTTTTTTTTTTTTTTAACACAGTATGACTAATATGGAAATATGTTTAAACACTTGCACATATTTAGCCTATGTCAGATTGCTTGGTGTCTTGGGAAATAGGGAGGTAAGGAGAAAAATTTAGAACACAAAGTCTTACAAAAATGAAAACTATCTTTACATGTATTTGGAAAAATAAAATGCTATTGAAAATAAAATGAAATTAAAATGAACAAATCTTTAAAAGAAAGAAAAGAAGTTGTTCCCTAGTGCAGGAACCTGGCTATTTGTCAGTCTACAAATAGTTATTATACCTTTACTAAGTGGTAAGTACTTTGCTAAACACTGGGAATACAAATTCAAGTAAAGTGACAGTCCCTGTCCTCAAGGAGCTTTTATTCTAATGGGGAAGACCACACATAAAGACAATATTACATGGGAGTGGTAATAAAATTCAAAAGAACTCAGAGCTTGATTGAGGAATTCCATAGTATATCCAGAAGAAAGAGATAGGGCTGCCTGGGGCTTCCTCTTCTAAATGGAGGTTCAAAGGGAAGCCATCCAATCAAAGGCTTGATTGCAATAACAAAGGGTTGTAGTATGGCTTCAGGGTAAAGAGCAGGCTTGGTATAAGAATGCAGAAGGCAGCCATGGAGAGGAAGGGTCAAAGCATTTATTGGAGGAGAGGAATTTAATCACAGGTCATTATTGTTTATTCAGGAAATTTTCATAAATAAATTATAAGAAACCTTGATCTGGTAATTATGAGCCATCTAGTGCATTCCCCTGGAAATTAATCTACAATTCATTTCAAGTGTACCCACATTTTTAATTTGTCACAATCTAATTTATTGATCTATTTCTTAATTTTTTAAATCTTATTTTTACCTTATTATAGGATCAAAGATTTAGAGTTTGAAGAGACTTTAAAGATTATCTAGTTACACTCCCTCCTAATTTTATAAACTTCATTTCCATAACACCCAACATTTGCAGGATGTAGTACTTTGAGAAGCACTTTTAGACATTATCTCACTTGAACCTCCTAACAACATGGAGAGGTCATTACTATTTGTATCATTAAATGTACATTATAGATCAAGAAACTAAGGCTGAATATTCGGTTTATTAATCTTTTATTTTTCTATTTTGTTGATGCATTACCATAAAGTTTTGACTTCTCCCTAAGAACTTTTTTAGGGGGATCTCAGAAATTTTAGTATGCTGTCTTATCATTATCATTTTCTTTTACATAGTTATTAATTGCTACTATGATTTGTTCTTTGATCCATTCATTATTAAAGATTTCATTTTTAAGTTTGCAAAAAATAAAAAGAAACTGAAGCTGAGAGGGTTTAAGTGCCTTGCCCAAGATGACATAGCTAATTAGTGTGAGGATATAAGCCCATTTCCTTCAAGGATATACTGTAACTCTAGCGTTCTTTCCATCACATTCCCTGATTCATTTGTCCGAATTTTTTATGTGGTCAATGCAACTGGCCAAGGGATCATTGCTTTAGAGCCATCATGCCCAGTCTCTTCATTTTACAGATAAATAAGTTGAGCTCTTCCAGGGTGAGGTAACTGCCCAAGGTCATAGAGTGACTGAGTTAAGGTCTTCTGATCCCACATGCAACCCTCCATTCCTCCATTCTGCTACATACATCAAAATGATTTATCCACTCCTGACTTCATGTACTCTTCCATATCATACTCATTAATTCCTTGACCTGTTCTATAAATATTTGAACTTTTACATTAAAACACAGATACACAAGTTGGAAGTAGAGAAAGTAAATAAAAATTAATTTAAAAAACAGAGAAGAACTATGGGGGGCAGAGCCAAGATAGTAGATTAAGGGCAGCCACCCAGATGAACTTTCCCAACATTCCCCCTAAATAACCTTAAAATGACACTTTAAATCAAATTTTGGAGTGGCAGAGCCAATAAAAAGTTGGAGGGAGATTTTTTTTCCCAGCTTAAGAAAATTTAAGAGGTAGGCGGGAGAAGTTTGTAAATCCCAGCACGGAGGTCTGCCTAGAGCCCACCCATGAAGTGGTGGCCACAGCAACTGCATCAGTAGCAGCTTCAGGAATTCTCAGCCCAGAAACAAGGAGGGAGGCAACTGCTCAGAAAAGCAACAGGAGATCCTAGCTGGCACTAGGAATGGCCGGTGCTGGTTGGCAGCTCTGTGTAGTTTGGGGGGCAGAGAGGAGCACAAGGGAGCAGGAGTCCTGGTCACAGTACCAGAGAAGAGGGGCACTGCCATGTGTAGCTGCAGGGAACTGGAGCCCTTTCTTGTTAAGGACCAGAGTGTAGACCAGGAGGATGGTGATCTTAACTCTCTCAGGACCATGCCACCTTAGAAGCACCAAAAACTTGCAGACTCCCACAATGGCTCTGAAAACAGCAGCATGGAAAAACCTGAAGCTTGAGACAATGTCTTGCCATATTCAGATGACCAGAGCCCAACTTTAATATAAAATTCAGATTCAGGAAATAGGCTAGAAAAATGGGCAAATAGAGCAAAAAAGAAATGATTATTGAAAAGTTATTACAGTGATAGGGAAGACCAAGACAAATTCAGAAGACAACAGCTACAAAATAAAGCTTCAGAAACATTTGCTAATTGAACCTAAACTCAACAAGAATTTTTGAAAGAGTTAAAGAAAGAGATAAGAATAGTAGAGGGACATTTTGCAAAAGAAATGCGAGTGATTAAATCACTATTGATCAGAGAAATGCAAATGAAGACAGCTCTGGGGTACCAATACACACCTGGCAGATTGGCTAAGATTACAGGAGAAGATAATGACAAATGTTGGAGGGGATGTGGGAAAACTGGGACACTGATGGAGTTGTGAACTGATCCAACCATTCTGGAGAGCAATTTGGAGCTATACTCAAAAAGTTATCGAACTGTGCATACCCTTTGATCCAGCAGTGTTTCTACTGGGCTTATATCCCAAAGAGATCTTAAAGGAGGGAAAGAGACCCACGTGTGCAAAAATGTTTGTGGCAGCCCTTTTCATAGAGGGCAGAAACTGGAAACTAAGTGGATGCCTTCAGTGGGGAATGGCTGAATAAATTATGGTGTATGAATGTAATAGAATATTATTGTTCTATGAGAAACAATCAGCAGGATGATTTCAGAGAGACCTGGAGAGACTTACATGAACTGATGCTGAGTGAAATGAGCAGGACCAGGAGATTATCATACATGGCAACAACAAGATTATACAATGATCAACTGTGATGTACTAGCCTCTTTTCAACAATGAGGTGATTCCGGCCTATTCCAGAGTTAGAATGGAGAGAGCCATCTACATTCAGAAGGAGAATTGTTGGCACTAAATGTGGATCACAACATAGGTTTCCCCCCTTTTTTGCTGTTGCTTGCTTGCTTTTTGTTTTCTTTCCCATTTTTTCTGTTTTTGATCTGATTTTTCTTGTGCCGCATGGATAAATGTATAATTATGTATAGAATAATTGTACATGTTTAACATATGTTGGATTACTTGTTGTCTAGGGGAAGAGATGTGGGAAGGGAGGGAGAAAAGCTTGTAACACAACGTGTTGCAAAGGTGAATGTTGAAAACTATCATTGCATGTATTTTGAAAATAAATTATTATATTATGTAATTATATAATATAATATATTATATTATAATATATGTTATATATTATATTATAAATTATTTTTTTAAAAGACAATGAGAGTGACACAAGAAAAGTAGGAAAAGCCTGGTATATGAGGCACAAAAGTGCTGAAGAAAATATACCTTAAAAAGCAGAATAGGTCAGATGGAAAAGGAGATATAAAAATTCACTGAAAAAAAGAACTTCTTAAAAAGTATAATTGAACAAATGGAAACAAAGGTATAAAAGTCTTACTGAGGAAAATATTTCCTTAAAAATTAGAATTGGCTGTTCAGCTAGGTGGCACAATGGATAGAGAGCACCAGCCCTGAAGTCAGGAGGACCCGAGTTCAAATTTGACCTCAGACACTTAACACTTCCCAGCTGTGTGACCCTGGGCAAGGAACTTGATACTAATTGCCTCAGGGGAAAAATAGAATTGGTCAAGTGGAAGCTAATAATTTCATGAGACTTCAAAAAACAAAAAAAAAAAATAAAAAGAATGAAAAAAGAGAAGAAAATATGAAATATCTCTTTGGAAAAACAATGGTGCTGGAAAATCACTCAAGAAGAGATCATTTAAGAATTATTAGACTACTTGAAAGCTGTGATCAAAGAGAGAGCCTACATCATATTTTAGGAAATTATCAACAGCTTTGATAGCTTAAATCTAGACAAGTAAAATAAAAATAGACATTTCATTGATCAGCTCCTGAAAGAGATCCTAAAATGAAAACTCCCATGCATATTATAACCAAATTCCAGAATTCCAAGGTCAAAGAGAAAATATATTAAGTAAATGAAAAAATTCAAATATCATGGAGCTACAGACAGGATCACACCAGATTAATAACTTCCACATTAAAAAGAATAGAGGTAAAGGAACTTTAAAACTATGCATGTCCTTTGACTCAGCAATACTCTGTATCCCAAAGAAATCGGGAAAAGAAAGAGGATCTATATGTATAAAAATATTTATAGCAGCTCTTTTCGTGGTGGTAAAGAATTAGAAACCAAGTAGATGTTCACTAATTGGGGAATGGCTAAGCAAGTTATGGTACATGATTCTATCAGAACAATCTATCAGAACATCTTAGCCAAGGTGGTTTTAGAAAAAATATGGCAAGACATATATGAACTGATGGAAAGTTAAGTAAGAAGAATTAAGAGATCAGTGTTCAAGTAACAGCCATGTTGTAATGATGAACAACTAGGGAAAACTTGGCTACTCTGATCAATACAGTGATCCAAGACAATTGCAAAGAATGTCTGCTTTAAAAAAAATGCTATCCACCTCCACAGAGAATTGAAGTCATGATTCTCTCTGAAAACTAAGAAACGAAAGATAACTTTCTCTATTTTTCTTGCTTTGTTTTGAAATTTGGCTAATATGAAAATGTTTTGCATAATTTCACATGGATAATTGATATCACATTGCTTGCGTTCTCCCTGGGTGGGAGGAAGGGAGTAAATTTGGCACTCAAAACTTAAAATGAAAAGAATGTTTTAATTAAATAAAAAAAAAAAAACAAAAAACCCTGAAACTAAGAATTAGTAGCAAAGGCATTAAAACTTAGTTTTTAATGAAACTCTGCTAAGGTTCATGCTATAAGAACATCAGGAAAAAAAAACTGTTTAAAAAAGTCTATGAGAAGAGAGAAGAGAAAAATCAAGGAAAGTTGGTATGGATGGGAAGAAGATAATAAAAGACAGAGAATGTCCACTATTCTATTCCTATCTCGCTGTTGTAATAAAGGACTGGCCAATGACAGCTGTTCTTGGGAGCGTGTTCTTGATTTTAATGTAGTTCTTCACATGGTCTTTAGAAAATATTTTATATATGTATAAATCTATGCATATCAATACATATACACATAGAGAGATACATACAAATACATACACACATATATACATATAAATACACACATATATACATATAAATACACACATATATACATATAAATACACACATATATACATATAAATACATACATATATATATATATATATGTATGTATGATGCAGTGTCCTGTTTCCTGTCCAGTTATTACATGATGGGGAGAAATTTTTTGGAGAACTGGAATTAAGCATACAAACATGGGAAAATAATTGTTCTAATAATAGAACAGGATAAAAACTCCCATGAGTACCACTCAGTCTCTTTCCTACCCTCGTGGCATTTGAGGAAAGGCAAGACAACTTTGTCCCTCTCACAGACCTATAGTGAAACAGCTAGCTTCTATTGATGAGAGAGTGCTGGAGCCAGAAGCCTAATTCTCTAGGACAATATGAAGCCATGGGAGAACATCTTCTTGTTGCTTCTGCCCTAATTGTAGTTACAGCCTTAGGCAAAAGAATATTTGAGATGGAATGGATGGGATGGAATGGAGGTGACTACAACCTTGTGAGCTTCCAGAAGTCAGCAGAAAAAGCCAGTCTAGGAACTAGAATCTAGGCCAAAATTTGCTGGCCCCTGAGTTCTCTAAAGATAGACTTGCTTGACCCAATAAAGCAGTGTACCAACAGCAGTTAAGAGAGCTACTCATCCGTCAGCTCTGCTGGATTCAGAAGTGAATCAGGGTGGATGTTTTATAGCCATCACTCTAAGTTGGAGGGACACAGGTAGTATAGTTTCAAAGAATGTTTTATATTTCTTTCTTGTTATATTTGCTCAGTAAATAAATCTGTTTAAGCTAATTGGTGTTAAGTTTCATTGAAATTAGAACATTAAGAACTGAACCAGCTACATACACCCAGCAAAAGAACTCTGGGAGATGACTATGAACCACTACATAGAATTCCCAATCCCTCTATTTTTGTCCACCTGCATTTTGGATTTCTTTCCTAATTGTACACTATTTCAAAGTCTGATTCTTTTTGTACAGCAAAACAACTGTTTGGACATGTATACATATATTGTATTTAATTTATACTTTAACATATTTAACATGTATTGGTCAATATGCCATCTGGGGGGGGGGGAGGAGAGGGGAAAATTAGAGCAAAAGGTTTGGCAATTAATGTCAATGTTGTAAAATTACCCATGCATATATCTGGTAAATAAAAACTATTAAAATTTTTTTAAAAAAGAAAGTAGAACATTAATCAGTGATACTGAGACACTGGTTATTGATACGAAGGAGAATACATTGGAAGGGAGGTTCAAGTTGATATAAAAAATATCCCACTGGCCCTCAGGGGTACCCTTAAAACCTAGAGGGGATTGTCCTGATGGAGATCTGAGTCATCAGTGAGAGTGGCTCTCCCAGAGTCTTTAAATGACTGCTCTGTGGGGATCTGATCTTTGTGGGGGAATTGGCTTTGCGAAAATCCCTAAGAATCTATAAGGATTATATTGTTTTCTCATCCAAGATGGTCTTTAACTTGGGGAGGATGGAACAAATTTGCAAGAAATGAAAGCTGGAAAAAAATTAGAATGGGAAGAGAGGATGGGGCCCAGGAAAAATACAAAAATAGAGTGAGAGAGCTTGCTTGCAGCTATGATTACTGGGCCCTGTCAGGTGACTTTGAGGAATTCTGACAATTACAAGAAGTAGCTCAGGATTGAAGATGGGCAAATGTTATTTCATTTTTCATAAAGAAGAATGCCAATATTATAAAACTGTTAGTCCAATAGCGTTGATGTCAGTTCCTGGTAAAATGCTAGAACTTGTTATTCAAGGCAAGCTTTTAGAAAGAAAGGAGGACTCACAAATAATACAAATGGATTCATTGGGTTCATGTTAATCAATATCAAATTGCTTATCTTCTCAAGGAGGGAGAAAAGACAGGAGGGAGAGAATTTGGAATTCAAAATTTTTTTAATTGAATGTTTTTTTTAAAAATTTACATGTAATTGGGAAATATTTTATGAAATAAATGATTTTTTTAAAGGAAGAAAACAAATAGGCTAAAAACCACCAGTAGGTTGGAAAATACCAACATCTTTAATAAAAGCTAAAAAATAGAGGAAAAAAATAAGTCATATAAAAATATTGTCCACATTCCTTTGGACAGATGGAGGAGTCTTTGGAAATAGAACATTATGTACACTCCCAGATTTGTTCTTTTTCATTTTTCTTCAAGGCGACTTGGGTTAAGTGACTTGCCCAGGGTCACACAGCTCCCACATGTCAAGTGTCCGAGACTGAATTTAAACTCATATCCTCCTGACTGCATGACCAGTGCTTCTGTTCACTGTATCACCTAGCTGCTCCCTTTTTCTTTTCTTTTTTTCTTGTTTAGATTTTTTCAACATATTAACTAGTTTTGCTGATTTTTTTCTCTCCCTCCTCTAAAAATTATTTGCTATAAGAAATATGTCCCTGGAGGAAGTAGAGTGAAAAACACAATTTAGGCAATTTAGAATTAGAAAATTAAAATTAGAATTTAGACAATGTAAAAACAAAGCATATTAATTTAAAACCATTCAAAAGGAATACACAGTATAGAAAATGCATTTTCCTCCTTTCATTCTTCTTGATCTCCCTGATGTCTTTGACACTATTAATCACTCCCTTCTCTTTGTTGCCTTTCTCACAAAGTTGCTTGGACACCCTCTCTTCTGGTTTTCCTTCTACCTATTTCCCTCTCATCTCCTTTGCTACTGATGCTCTCTAAGCATCTATGGGATCTATGGGATATTAGATATCCCATAGGGTTCTGTCCTGGATCCTCTCCTCCCTCTATACTATTTCTCTTAGTGAGCCTATCAGCTCCCATGGATTTAATTATTCTCTTTATGCTAATAGTTTTTAACTCTATTTATTTTAATCTTCCTGCTGATCTTCAACTCCCTTTCAGACATCTCAAACTGGACGTCCAATGAATTTCTTAAACTCAACATGTCTAAAACAGAACTTGCTATCTTTTTTTCTAAGCCCCTCCCTCCTCCTAACTTTCCTATTACGTCAAGGGCAACACCATCCTCCTAGACCCTCAGACTCCCCACCTGTGTGAAACCCTCACTCCCATATCCACCATTTCCAAAATATTGTCAAGGCCTGTTGATATCACCTTTGCAGCATCTCTCAAATATTCCTCCTTTCCTCCTCTGCCATCTTCACCATCACCTCGGGTTCTCATCATCTCATGCTTGGATTACTGCAATGGCTGCTGCCTAAGGCAGTCCATCCACTCTTCAGCTTCCAAAGTGATTTTCCTTGAGTGAAGGACTGACCAAGACACCCCCCAGTACTTCAGTGGCTCCCTATCATTTCCAGGATCTAGTACCAAATCTCCCTTTGGCATTCAAAGCCTTTCATGGACTCTTCCGACAGATCCAGTCTTCCATCTCTGCCATTCTTTGAGTTAATGCCTCCTGGCTGTTCCACAAACAAGGCCTTCCATTGCTCCACTCCAGGCATTTCCTCTGTACATCCGCCATGTCTGGAAGGCTTTGCCCTTCCGGATTACAATAGGTGTAGTAGGGTTCCATTATATGATTATGTGTGACTGGCTGTCCAGAAGGACCCTTGTGGGCATGGGGGAATGTTCAGAGCCAGCTCTGTAGCTTTCAGGTTGATGGAGTCCAGATCAAACAGCCTTTTTCTCCTTCTGGAAGGGACTGAGATTCCCATGAGCTCACAACCAGAAGATGGGAGTGAAACTAAGCTGGGAGGTTTCTAAAATGAGCACTGTGCAAGTAGGCCAAGCCTTCGGTAGTACAGCAGCGGGAGCAGCAACGGCATGTCCAGGGGAAGGGAGAGATCGCTGTCAGCTAGTGGGGAATTAGAGCTGGACAGCCCCCCACCTGGGGGGAAGGGGTCACAGCTGGAGCCCCAGGCGGTACATTTGTCTCTGTGTTCCATAGACCCAAAAGGGCACTGCTGGGTTTTGGCTTTCTACATGAGAATACACACCAGACTGTCAGCTATAGTCTCCTCTGGTCTTGTTTAGGCAGAAGCTTATCATGTGAATTTGCTTTTTTATTTTTCATTTAAGGAGCTTGATTTTCTTTTGCTGCTTAGATAAAGCTGACATTATTATGGGGATTTGCCTTTTTTTAAAATAGGGTTTAATATATATATATATATATGTCCATACCATACAGAAGCATGGGCAACTAGGTGGCAGAGTGCCAAGCCTGAAGTCAGGAAGATATTTACTAGTTGTATGACATTGGGGAAATCACCTTATATTATTTGCCTCAGTTTTTTCATCTGTCAAATGATCTGGAGAAAGAAACGGCAAAGCACTCCAGTATCTCTGCCAAGAAACTCCCAATCAGCTTATGAAGAGACAGTTAGGAAATGATTGTACATATGGAGGTACCAAAGATACTGGTCTTGGAGTCCCAAAGTCTAAAGCTTTCTTCTAGCCGGTTCCACAATGAGAGAGTCTTCTGGCTTGATTTATTAGTCATTTTTTAAAAATAAAACTTTCCAAAGGAAGAATGAATTTGGATCTGGATTTTTTTTCTTCCTTTGACCTGGGCTAAAAATGGGTCAGAACATCAGCATTTTGTTGTTTGCGCAAGATTTGAGTGTTGGGACACATACTCTTACTCACTTTTCTTTCATCCCACAAATGTGGAGAGAAAGTTCTCTTCAGGGGCAGTCCCAGGGCAGCGACTGGGGACTCAGAGCAGCCTCCTGGGAGGAGAAAAGGCAGGGCTGGACATGGTCAGCAAAGCTCGCATTCCTCAGATAGGCGCAGAAGAGGGAAATGAGTGTTTTTCCCCCTTTTTCTTATCTCAAGACTGCCCAGACAGGCACGGAAGGCTACTTATTTATGTAATGGGAGGGGGGGTCTGACTCTGTATAGAAACTTTGCTGAGATGACGTCCATATGAGAAATGGTAGAAACCATCTTCCAGGGAGCCCCGGGGAGGACCAGAATGGCTGTGGACATTCCGAGGTGGCCCCATGTGTGTTTGGGAGTGACTTTTCCCCATTGATTCCATAGGTGGGACTGCTGGCATCTTTAAAAGGTCCTGACTCGGCCCCTGCTGTGGCTCTGAGGGAGGAGGTGACCCCTTCACTCACACTCACAGAAGCAACCATCTTCAAGTGCCCTAATCCATGTCTTGCCACTGGACTCAGATGACCCTGGAAGAGAGAGGGAGACTGATGACTTTGTACAGCTCTCCTAAGTCCAACATCACCTTCCTGATGTGATCAAGAACAACAAGAAGCTGTAAAGGGGGCAAGGGTCCCCATGACCCCCATGAAACAAATCTGATTCTGTGGCCCTTTTCTTCCGTCTTTTTCTTTCAGGGGCAGGAAGCGAAGTTTTTCATCCAGGGATTCATGAGTCCTGGGGTTCCAACCAGATATTATAGTCAGTCCAGTAGGAAAGCCCCAAAGAACAATGATTCTAGGACCTGACCATGGGAAACCAGCAGTGTAAGTAGTTTGGGATATAAACTTGAGAAGAATGCTATGTAAGAGCTAAGCTGAATTGTGAGCCCGATCTCCCCTTCCCCTCAGCCTAAAGTTGGGGGACCACTCCTCCAAGGAATTGGGGGCAAATGTTGTTTTTCCTTGATATATCTTGAAGTAACTATTCTTTTGTAAAAGCCACCGGAATCAAATAGTTAAAAGGAAGTGGGGGTCCTATGACCCTAAAACAGGTGCTCTAGTCAAGGAAAGAAAAGACTTTGCCAACACTTTAGTGAGGGAGTAGGGTGGAAAATGTAACTCCTGGCCATGGAGAGTTCATAATCAACCATTTTTTTCAAATGCTTCTGAATCTTTTGTGTTTTAAGCATTTCTTTTCTGGTAGGAGAAATAAAAGTGTTCCCTATTTCTGATATCTACTTCCTAAAGAAGGGATCCTGTTAGTTTCTTTAGGAACTCTAGACATGGGTCACACTTAATGTTTATTCTAAGGATCAGCCCCAGAACTCCAGGATAGGGGCATAATGAGCCAGAGGAGGTGAAAAAAAAAGCCTAGTACCTATTCTTTGAAGTTCGATTCTCTCCAAAATCAAATCTGGTCTGTGTGAATGCAAAATGGAAACCCCTCATAGGAGGGGCTCTCTTTGGGCTTTGGGTGATAGAGTCATATCTAATCAGTTGCCAATTCCCACAATCTCTCTCACATACGTTATCTTCTTCCCATTTATCTGGCCACCACTTTAATTCAGTCTATCATCACTTCTTGCCTTTACTTTGTTTTTCATAGGAGGGGCTTCTGATAGCAAAATTTTGACTGTGTAACTCTGCTACTCAAGAAGCTTCACTGATTTCCTCTTGTTTTTTTTTTTTTTTTTTTTTTTTTTTTTTTGGTGGGGGGAGAGCAATAATAAATAAATAAATGATGACAATCAGGGAGAAAATAATTAAAAGGAAAACAAATGCTAAGTTCTGTGTGGATATCATGCTGAAATTTAAAAGAAAAGAAGGAGTGAGAACCTGTATTAAAGAGTATCAGGTCAAAAAAGAGGGGAAAAGTATAAGAGAAGAGGATGGAAATACACAACTAACAATCACAACTAGGTGTGTGATTGGGATGAACTCACTTATAAAATGCAAAAAAATAGCAGAATGTATTCAGAAGCAGACTACAAGGGGGCAGCTAGGTGGCGCAGTGAATAGAGCACCAGCCTTGAATTCAGGAGGACTTGAGTTCAAATCTGATCTCAGACACTTAACAGTTCCTAGCTATATGACCCTGGGCAAGTCACTTAATCCCAGCCTCAAAAAAAACCAAACAAACAAACAAACAAAAAAAAAAAAAACGGAAGCAGACTACAGCAATATGTTATTCACAAGAAATACACTGGAAGCAGAAAGATAATTAAAAGGAGATGGGGCAAAATATATACCTCAGTTCAATTCAAAAAAGTAATTATGATTTCTGACAATGCAACAGTAAATATAATCAATTAAATTAGACAAATAGGGAAATTATACTGCTGAAAGATACCATAAACAGGAAAATAGTTAACATGTATGCACTGAATTACATGGCATATAAATGCTTAAAGGAAAAACTAAATGAGTTATAGGGGAAAATAATAAAACCATAATGATGAATGACCTCAATCTACCCTTTCAGAATTAGATAAATTTGACCAAAAATAAACAAGACATTAAGGACCTGAACAGAATTTTTAAAAAGTTATATATGTGATATATCTTTTGTGAATATTGAATGGAAATAAAAAGAAACATCTATTTCTCAGATATGCTTGTCACCATTACAAAAATTCATCACATAATAAAAAATTAAAACACCATTAAAAAAAAACCCTTGCCAAAATAATACCCAAAAAAGTACAGAAAGTAGTATACTCTACATATCCCTTGCTGCACATGATGTAATAAAATATATTTAATAAAGGGGTCATGGAGGAAAGGATTAAAAACTAGCTGAAGATTATGTGACTTCATTCTAAAGAACTGATGAGTCAAATGATAAATCAAAATAACTATAATTTCATTAAAAGTAGGGAAAATAATGGAACAACATGGCAAAGTTTTGGAAATGTAGCCAAGGCAGTTCTTTGGGGAAAATTAATATATCTAAGCACTTTAATAAACATAAGAGAGAAAGAACTGATCAACAAATTGAGAATGAAGCAAACAAACAAAACCTAGAAAACCAACAAAAAATTAAAACTATTTAAATGCTAAAAAATAAAGCATACAAATCAAAGAAGAAATTTGAAATATTGAAACAAAAAGTTGAATAAATGAAACTAGTTGCTAGGTTTGAAAAAACAATAGAATAGATAATTTGATTAAAAAGAAGAAGAAAAGAAAATTACTAGTATCAAAAATTTTTTTCAAAGAATTCACAAAAAAAATCAAGGATAAAGAATATCATTAGAAACTATTTTGTGAGTAGGACTAGGAGATCATTATATACTTCAACAACAATACTATATGATGATCAATTCTGATGGACGTGGTGGTCCTCTTCAACAATGAGATGAACCAAATCAGTTCCAAGAGAGCAGTAATGAACTGAACCAGCTACACCCAATGAAAGAACTCTGGGAGATGACTATGAATCCTCTATTTTTGTCTGACTACATTTTTGGTTTTCTTCATAGGCTAATTGTACACTATTTCAAGTCCAATTCTTTTTGGACAGCAAAATAATTGTATGGACATGTATACATATATTGTATTTAACATATACTTTCATATATTTAACATGTATGGGTCAACCTGCCATCTAGGGGAGGGGGTAGGGGGAAGGAGGGGAAAAGTTGGAACAAAAGGTTTTGCAATCGTCAATGCTAAAAAATTACCCATGCATATATCTTGTAAATAAAAAGCTATAATAAAAAAAGAAACTATTTTGCCCACAATATACTCGTGAAGCCATTAACTTAAATGGTTACTTACAATCATTTAACTGCTCAGAATAACAGAATGAGAAATTTATCATAATTTACAGTTAAGTCTCAGAAAAAAGAAATTGAAACAAAAAATGAACTTCCAAAGTTAAAAAAAAAATCTTAGACTACATGGGTTTATAAATGAATTCTATCAACTGTTGCAGAAACTGTTGAAAAGAAATAGCAAAATAAGAGAATTTACAGAGTGCCTCCACATAATATATATATACATACATACATATATATATATGATAGCTAAAATAAATAAAAACAAATAAAGAAAGAAAATTATGGACCAATATCCCTATTTGAATTTTTTTTGCTTCAATGTATATTAGGAATATTGGTACATTGATACATAGCAGCAAAAAATTCAAATATTCTCAAAGAAAATATAATAACCTTTCACTAGAGTATACACTATGAACAGATTAGAGTTATACTAGAAATGTAGTTGGTTTAATATTGGGAAAACTATAAATATATAACTGACTATAACATCAAGAATACCAAAAATAATACGATTATAGCAATAGATGTAGAAAAGGCTTTTGAAAAAATACAATACCCATTTCAATTTTTAAAAAAAGATCAAACAACCCTAATCACCTGTTTTTTATAATCCATAATGAGATGTGAATCCAGACCTTCTGATTCAAAGTCCATTACACTTTTTGCTATATTATTGAGCCTGTTGTGAATGGCTGGCCTCTTCAATTGCCCTTGACATATATAAATGAATATTTCCCAAATAGATTCCAAATCTTTAGATATGTAATGGACTTTTAAAAAAAGCAATTATTATATTAGTACTTTCTCTCTTGGACGCTTCTGTAGTAATACATTGGTTCTTACACCATTTATAATTCAAAGAAGCCTGGGTTCTTCTCAAATATGATTCTCCTGAAAGATGCCCCAAGTCAGAAAGAGATACCCCATTGGTCTACTCAAATCATAGTCCATGAACCCCAAGGCTATTCAAAGACTGCATTAGTTCTTTTACCACACCAACCAGAAAAATCCATTTAATTAAATGATAAAGCATGATAAATAACAAGGAAAATCCACAACAATCATATGATTCACAACACTTAGGAAAGATGCATGATCAAAGCACTTCACATTTCTAGGGCAGAGTACCAGCTAGAAGCCCTCCCCTCTCTGCTTTCTATACTGCCACTTGATGCTTTCTTAGCTGCATAGAAAGTTCCTCATATCCTCTGATGAATTATTATTATTATTATTATTTTTGCTGTGCTATTCTCTGTAGGTCTTCCATTATATTATCACTTATTGGTGCTATGCTAAATTGAGATTATTGAGGGATTTCTTCCTCCACAGGGGATGGGGCACTCAGTTTTTTTTGCCCATAGTCTGGGGGAATTTATTTTAGCTTTATTGTGAGTCAGGCTCACAGCTGTGCCCAGCCAATCAGGAAGAGCTTGAGTATAAGTCTGACTTTTAAATTGACATCCTTTATCCCAGTTGTCACTTCCTGATTTCAATCTTCTATTTGAGTTGTTTGTTATGAGTATATTTCTTTCAATTCCCATCAAGCCCTGGTTACTAGAGTGGGCCCATTGAAATCATCCTTGGACACAGACTTGAAGAACCCATAGGGTAGAATAGTGAATTGTATCCTAGCTTCCTAAGTGCATTAAAATTGTTATTTCCCCTACATTGGTGTTAGTTAAAAGACAGAATAATACAACTCTAGCTTTAGGTTTGGAACAAAAAGACCCTGTTAGAGAGTCTCTGTGTGACTGGGAAAATTCTCTCTTCACTTGTAGTCTCCATTTTCTTCTTTGTAAAGTGTATTAGATTTAACCTGCTCATTTTATATATGAGAAAACTGAAACCCCTTTGAATGAAATCTTGTGTTGGAACCAAAATGTTGGAAACTAAAACTTTTAACCTGAGCAACAGAGATAAGTAAATTCCTCTTTCCACAACTTCTTCTTCCCTCTCAACAGGGGGAATAAACTGGACAATGCATCAAGCCTTTTTAGAAGCTTATGACTAAACTCCCAAATCAAGGGGAGTATGAAGCTTCTGAAGGCCTTTCTTTGTTAAGGGCATCATTTTAATAGCTTAGGGCCAGCAGCAGCAACAAGTAAAGTAGTGCAATGTAGCAAAGATGTAAAGAAATCTGAGTTCCATTTCTGGTTCTTCCACTGAATAGCCATGTGGTCTTGGGCAAAAACCTTTGCCTCTATGAGCCTTGGTTTCCACATGTGTAATATAGGAATAATAATCCTCCCTCCCAGGGTTGTGTGAGGCTCATTGACCTGGTAGTGTAGTAAAGCGAGCCTTTCCTTTAGAGGCAAAGGATCAAGTTTCAAATCCTAACTCAGCTCCTTATCAGTGAGCCTAGTCCATTCATGTCCTTTCAGCTTCAGTTTCTTCATCTACAAAAAAGGAAAGGCCTAAAATCCATTTCTACTCATACACACATGTATGTGTGTGTGTGTGTGTGCGTGTATATATGTATATATACACATATAAAGATATATATGCATCTATATATTTTCATTTATTATATTTGTTCCCCCAGTGACAATTACAGTGTCTGAAATTTAGTAGGTACTTCATAAATTTTTCTTGATTAATTCCAGGTACACCCAGGTATGAATGTAGGGGCAAATAGCCACTCATTTGTTTTTTGCTTTTTCCAGACAGTGTTTTTTCTTCTTTTCTCCTCCTCTCTTTCTTGTTCTCTGCAGTAGTATTTCAGGTCTCTCTGTGGGATTCTGTGCTGATAAAAACTTCTCCATTGTCTAGAAAGCCCAGTCAGAAAAGGAAGCCCCAATGGTATTGAAAGGGAACATCCCAATTGTCTAAGTAACTTGTTGAAGCCACCGGGAGTTCTATTGACCCTTTCAACATCAGACTCCTACCCCTGGGGCTTTCTTGGAATACCGTGATATGTTTTTTCCCCCTGAATCTTAATTTCTTTTAATATTTTACTATTTGTCTTCAGGTTCAGGAACATTTTGAAAATATCCCTTTGAGGTGGGGTGGGTTTTGATAGACCAACTACTCTGAATGACATATTTGTCGTTGCTAAGACTCTTTCATTTGTTTCTTTGCAGAATCTGGGCTCATCAGTTCAAAACAAATCTATGTTGTAGATTTCTATTTGTTTTCCTCTGAGAAAATGCAGAGCAGCTCTGCCCTTGTTAATCGTAATAATCTTCCAAGGTTAAGATCAGAATCTTTTTTAAAGTTATAAACCCCTCTCCTTTCCTTTTATTCAAAAAAGATGAAGCCCTAAGGCTTTAGATTCACTTGCTAGATTCAAAAGAAACAGATACACAGGTTAGAAGAGTTAGGATGGATCTCAGAGATCATTTAGTTCAATCTACTAATAATATTTTTTAAAAAATCTATTGACCTTTTTTGTTTTGGGAATCACATCTGTAACACATTTTTGTGCCAAAGTTTTTCCCGTAACAAAGAAAAACAGCTAAGTAAACTGAAGGACAACATGACCGCATATGAGGGTGTACAGAAATTCTGCTCTTGTGGTCGGTCCTCCAACCCTACCAAGAGAAGGGGAGTATGTTTCGCCATCTGAACTGCTGGACCATGATCAGTTACTCTCATTAATCTGATTCTAAACCCCATTTACTATTGTTTTCATCTATAATGTTGTTATTATTATCTATATTGTGTATATTAGTTATTATGTACATTATTCTCTTGGTTCTTTCTTCACTGTGAATTAGTTCCTACAAGTTGTCCCAAGTCTTTCTAATTTGTTGACATTTCATTATATCTTACTACTTAATAGCATACCAACATGTTCATTGGCCACTGTTTGTTTATCCAGTTCCCAGTTGATGGGCACCTACTTTTTTTGCTCCCTCCAAAAGTATTAAAATAAATACTTTGATAAATATGAAATCTTTCTTTCTGTCTTTGACCCCCTTACACACTCATTTGGGCATTGCTTGGATTGTTGGTTCAAAGAATAGTCTTCTTATTTTACAGATGAAGAAACTGAGACCCAGCAAGAAAAATTATCTTCCTGGAGATCATATAGCTAAGACATAACATAAGAATGTACTCTGAGTTAGTCTATGCCAGTTTTTTTTTTTAGCCACCACTTTGAGGGATCGCTAAAATCTCACAGCAACAATAACTACAGATTGAAACAAAAATATTTAAAATCATATATCAATAGACAACAGGAAAAGACTTTGACAAAGTACATCACTCATTTCTGCAAATAAATTAATAATCAATTCTAAGGAAAAAACATAAAAGGGCCATTTTAATGTGATTTTTTAATAAGAAATCTAAGACCCAAAATAGATAGTTCATGCAATGCAGAAACACTAGAAGTTTTCCCAGTAAATAGAGAGTAAAGCAGGGATATCCTAATAGGATATGTCCTCATTTTTTCAGCTTTTGCAAATAAATTATTATTCCAGAGGCATAATCAGAAATATACAAATTTACTATCCCAATATGTGGGAGGTATAATTCTCTCTTTTTTGAACCATGTAGCCTGTATTTTTTAAAAAATGCATCCCTGCCCATTTTGCATGATGGCAATGTTTAAACAGGGGAGAATATGTAATGGTGCTTGCGTAGATATGTCCAGATCACTTAACACAGGAGGTCTTCCCCTACCATGTGGGTAGGGGTAACTTCTTTTAATTGAGTATGGGTTGGAACATTCTGTATTTTAACACTGGTAAGATAGAAAGTAGCTCTTTTTTCTGGTTCACTCTTTTCTAAATGTTCATTCTTGCTATTTCCAAAGAGTGAATATCACGGTTCATCCATAACATGGATGCTATGAACCGAAATGATAAGAAAGGAAGGACTTCCTCACTATTTTCTGACATAGTTTTGGGAATGTTTCAGTACCCATAATACAAAAGAAAGGAAAACACAGCCAAAAAGGAAATAACATTTTCCCTCTTTGATAATAGCATAATGTTCTTAGAAATCAATTTATACATTAACAAATTCAACAAAGTAGTAGAATAAACACACAAAAGTCAAATTCATCTCTATATTGTAATAATGAAGTATAAAAGGAAATAATAAAAATGGAAATTCCATTCAAAATAATCACAAAATGAATAAAATATGGGAATCAAGGACAATCAAGTCTTGAGTACATAGAATTTCAAAACACTCTTCAAAAAAAAAAGAAAAAAAGAGAATAACTTAAATAACGGGAGGAATAGTCCTTTTAGTGCTCATGGCTGGACTGCTCCAACTTAATAAAAATGATACTGCCAAAATTCACTTATAGCCTTAGTTCTATACCAAAACTACCAAGGGGATATTTTGTAATTTATAACCAACATAGCAATAAAATTCATTGGGAAGAAGTTTAGAATCTCAAGGGAAATGAAGGGAAAGTGGGAATGAAGGGAGAATAAAACTTTAGACTTCAGATTATACTATAAAGCAGTAGTCATCTGATTTTAAAAATAGAAAAAAAATAAAAATAAAAAATAGAAAAGTAGATTTGTGGAACAGAGGGAAAGACAATAAATTTCACTTTGTACATGTTGAGTTTGGATGTCTACAGATATCCAAGGTGGAGATGTGTCACAGTTAGTGATAAAGAAGGAGAGCTCAAGAGATTTGTTAAGAGTCATTTGAATTACAAATGACAGTTGAAAACACGGGAGTTGATGAGATAACCTAGACCGGGTAAATAGGGAGAAAATAGTGTAGAATATGCATGCAAAGAGAAGAGGTCATAGATGATGATCCAGTAAGAGAGACTGAGAAAGGCTGGTCCTACATGTAGGAAGAGAACCATTATTGTTATAAGAGCTGGGAGAGGAACAGATATCCAAGAAGAAGCTGGGGACCAAGAGATCCCTGGTCATGTTGGAGAGAGACGTGTTGATGCAATGATAGGGTCTGATGCTGGATCACAAGGGTTTGAAAAGTGAGTGGGAAATGAGGAAGTAGAGAGAAGGCTGACCATGTCGATCACCTTTCACTTTGTTTCTGGGTGACTGGGCAAATGACGACAATAGCTCTCAGTCCTACAAATCATAACTATCATTCCAGGGCCCTTGGTTTTGGAGAAATCCCACCTCTGTTTGTGAACTTAGCCAAATAACTTAACTTCTCCGGGCCTCAGTTTCCCTCTCTGCAAAATGAAGGTTTTGGGCCAGATGACTTCTGAAGACTCTTGTAGCTCTTAATCTAGAAGCTTGTGCATGTTAGGAGAAGGAAAGAAGGGGAAGTCCACAAAGTTACAGGATCACAAAGTCCGTATTTTAACCATGAACCCATTTTGTCACTTTATACAGAAAGGACAAAGATTAGGGTCACAAATCTGGAACTGATTTTAATTTTATTTTCCAGAGGAGGAAATTAGAGTCACTGGGGAAGTGACTTGTGTAAGGTCACATAATTCACAAGTGGTAGCAGAGTTAGGATTTCATACAATGTTCTATAAAGCCCTTCTCAAATGGTATCTCCATTGCTTCAGCTCAATGAAGCAGCTACCACAGGGAAGATGGAAACTGAGATTTAGTGAGGGGATGTCAAACATTAATACATGTCAGAGGATTTCAGCAGGAGAATTTCAGAAAGGCCTGGAGAGACTTATAGGAACTGATGCTGACTGAAATGAGCAGGACCAGGAGATCATTATATACTTCAACAATACTAAATGACGATCAGTTATGAAGAATGTGGCCCTCTTCAACAATGAGATGATTCAAACCAGTTCCATTTGTTCAATAATGAAGAGAACCAGCTACACCCAGAAAAAAAAACTCTGGGAAATGAGTGTGAACCACTACATAGCATTCCCAATCCCTCTATTTATGTCCTCCTGCATTTTTGATTTCCTTCACAGGTTAATTAGACATTATTTCAAAGTCTGATTCTTTTTGTGCAGCAAAATAACTGTTTGGACATGTATACATATATTGTATTTAATTTATACTCTAATGTATTTAACATGTATTGGTCGACCTGCCGTTTGGGGAGGAGATGGGGCGAAGGAGGGGAAAAATTGGAACATTCTCCAATTGATGGGCATCTTCTCAGCTTCTCTGACAAGGTCTCATTTCTCAGACATAGAGAGAACTGAGTCAAATTTATAAAAAAAATATGAGCCATGCCCCAAATGACAAATGATCAAAAGATATAATCTGTACCCAAAGGGCTAAAATTCATGCATAGTTTTTGACCTAAGAACATCCCTACTAGGCTTGAATATCAAAAGTGATTGGAAATAAAAGGAAAATGTCCAAAAATATTCATAGCAATTCTCTTCTCAGAACAAAAAAAAAATTGGAAACGGAGAAGATGCCCATCAATTGGAGAATGGCTCAATAAACTGTGGTATGTGTTTGTGATGGAATATTACTGTTCTACGAGAAATGATGAGCAGGATGATCTCAGGAAAGAAGAAAAACTCCGGAAAGTCCTCCACGAACTCAAACAAAGTGAAATGTACTGTATACAAAGTAATAGCAATGCTCTGGGACATTCAGCTGTAAATGACTTGACTATTTTCAGTAATACAATCATCCACAGCTACTCTGAAAGATTTATGAAAAATGCCATCCATACCCAGAGAAGGAACTGATTGGATCTGAATGTAAACTAAAGCATTCTCTCTTTCTCTCTCCATCTCTCTTATTCTTAACTTAATTTTTCTTTTTTTTTTTTTTATTAATAGTTTTTATTTACCCGATATATGCATGGGTAATTTTACAACATTGACAATTGCCAAACCTTTTGTTCTAATTTTTCCCCTCTTCCCCCCCCCCTCCAGCATGGCAGGTTGACCAATAAATGCTTAACTTAATTTTTCTTGAGGGTTTTGATTTTCATGAGGGTGGGAGATGTATGTTTTCTTTCACAACTTGAGTCTTATGGAAATGTTTTGCATAATGTCACATATGGTTTTGTAATTGTGGGTGGGGATAAAAGAGAGAACCTAGAACTCAAAAGATTTAAAAACAAATGTATTTTTTTTCTTTTGAATAAAACTGGGGAAAATATTAAATAAATAAAATTTTTAAAATATCACAACTGCCCTCAACATCCCTCTATTCTGTCCAAAGAACTCCTCTGAATTGTTTTCTGTCTTTTTGGGGTGTCCATAATCTTGGTCAACTCCCCTGAGTTTAAAATTTATTTATTTTTTGGTTACATTTGAGTTCCAAGTTGTTTCCCTCCCTCCCTCCCAATTCCAGATTGGAGAAAGCCACATTTGATAGACATAGAGGAGAAGTTATATCCATTCTTTCTCTCATAGGCTGTTGTTGGTAGTTGATTTGAACTAAATTACTTTTTATTTTAAAGTCATAGTTTCTCTAAAAAGCTCTAAATGGCTTCCCAGCTCTGCCTTCCTCCCCCCCTCCTCACCCCCTACTCCAGGATAGCAGGAGTTCAGCACCAGCATCTACCATCCTCTGCGTTCCTTTGTCTTCCCAATGACATGTCAGCATCTTCCATTAGCACATGTATACCCCAATTATATTTTGAATACTCTGGTCCCAGCCAGGCTGGGATATGCTCTTACTCCCCGCTTGTAGTCCCTTCCCTTCCTCCACAATGGAGGGAGGAGGGGGTCCAATCAAAACGAGGAGATGTGAAGGGAAGCACATTGGGGCACGGGAAGAGGAAAAGGATTGGATGGGGGGACTGGGGAAGAGCCTTGAATATTTTTTTTTTTATGTCTGCTTATAGTGTGTGTTTTTAAGAAAGTCAATTTAACGTCTAGAGCCTCAGTTTTGTTGTTTCTAAAATGGGGAGATTATTTCCTTCTGGAAAGATGGTCAAGGTTCCGAGAATTCAATAAGCTCCGTATCGGAATTTGATTTATTATTTTATCTGTTGTCTAATGCAAGTGCTAAACTTGATCATGGAAATTAAATTTAAAAGTGTGTCCTGAGGACACGTGTTTTTCCTTTGAGAGGCGATTGTTTAGAATAGCTGACTTCCAATTACTGTTCATATTTTGCTTTTGCATCCCATGTCTGGTGCACAGGTGCTTAATAAATGCTGAACTGAATTAAGAGTTTGTTTTTTTTTTTTTTTTTTGTGGGGGCATGTAGTTATGGCAAATATTGATATACTATCTTGCAGGCTAAATAGAATTATTTGTTCATCTTTTGCTTTTTCATCCCCATGTCTAATACACAGGTGCTTAATAAATGCTGAACTGAATTAAGAGGGTTTTTTTGGGGGGAAATGTAATTATGTCAAATATTGGTATACTATCATCTTTCAGGTTAAATAGAACTTTGAAGAATTAAGATGAGAAGCAGCATGACATGATAGGGAATGGACCTCAAAGAGAGTCGATTATTAAACATTTAACCATACTGCGGGATGCAGCTTGTTATTAAGTGGCCACAATGTGCCAGGCACTCTGCGTACAAAGACAAGGCGGAAAGACAGTTCCTGCCCCAGTGAGGTTCATGCTTTAATGGGGGAAACCGATGAGTGAGGGGGACTCAGCGCTGGGAGGCAGCTTTGTGTGGAGGTGGCCAGGAAGAAGTGGTGCGAGCCCTGGTTCTGAGGCAGAAAAAGGCAAGGTAGTCCAACCAGACCAAGAAAACACTTTTGGAGGGGGAAGTTAGGCAGTGCAGTGGGTAGAGCACCAGCCCTGAAATCAGGAGGAGCTGAGTTCAAATCAGTGTGACCCTGGGCAAGTCACCCCAACTGTCTCAGCAAAAAAAGGGTTCTTATTTTTCCCTGGGAGGTGCTCCCCAAGTACAGGTGCACTTGCTAGGGGGTGGGAGCGGATCTGCTGAAACCCAGGCCAGAAACCAGACTGCCTTTTGTGCCTCAGCAGTGTGCCAGTGCAGTGGCTGGGAAGCAGTGAGGGGTGGGCTGGCTGGGTGGGCTTGCTTCCCAGAGGCTTTAGATCATCCTGCCCATCCCCAGCAGTCTGACCCCAGCCAGGGCCCCTGCTTTTGGAGGTACCTCTGTTGGTGGTGAGAGACCCAGATTGGAACCCTGCTATGCCATAGCCCAAGCCACCTGGGTGGCCGTTCTTGGTCTTATCTTCCCAGGTCTCAGGGTCCTCACTTGTAGAATGAAGAGCTGGGCTCAGTGACTTCCAGGGGTACCTCCAGCTAGAATGAACATTTCCTTTTGAGCTGTTGCTGCCTCAGGTGAGAGCACAGATGGTGCCTCTGTCATGCAGGGAAGTCTTGGGGTTCCTGGGGCTCCCCTGGGCTGCAGTCCAAATTCAGGGTCTCCCAGGAGCTCCTCCTGGGTGCGAGTGGGACATGACCCTTTCCAAAGGGCACATCTGTACTCCTGCCTCCAGGAAGGAGGCCAATGGAGCCAGAAACCTCAGTGGAGGGAAGAGCATCTGCCAGGGGCACTTCAGGTGTGAGCAGCCAGCTCCAGCCTCCCATCTCGCGGGCCTTCTGCTCTGATGTGTCTGCAAAGCTCGAAGATGCTCTGGAATACTTAATGCCTTCTCCAGGCTGGAGGCGCGCCCTCCTCAAATCTCAGCGCCCAGGTCTTGTCCACCCGAGGGTGGGCGTCCGCCCTGGCCCAGCCCTGATAAGTCTTTGTTTCTAGTTAAATTGTCAATTTGACAGTTGGGGGCAGGTGTGGAGCTGGGGCCCCCTGGCCAATGCTCTGGAGCACCTCCATATAGTTAAGTAGAATCCCAGAATTAGAACTGAAAGGAAACATGGACTGGAAGAGTGGAAAGGATCTTAGAGACCCTGTCAAACTCTCCTTTTCCGAAAGGGAGCTGGGACTCAGAAGTTTAGCCACTTGGGTAAGATTAAACAGGTAGTAAATGGCAGACCTGGTAGTAAAAAGCCGACTTTAAATAGCAGACTTGGAATTTGAACTAGAGCTCCAAATCTCTGGCTCCAAATCTCTGGCTATCCTTCCTTAAAGGCCTTTCAGTCCACGCTCTATAACCCTACCAACAAGTGGTCATCCTGTGTGTGTTCAGTTGTCCAACTCTTCCCAGAGTTCTTTCCTAGAATCAAGAAGACTCCACTCCCTGAATTCAAGACTCAACTTCCTGAGCTCAAATCTGGCCCCCAACCTTTATTAGCTGTGTGATCCCGGGCCAGTCACTTTATCCTATTTACCTCCATTTTCTCAATTGTAAAATGAGCTGGAAAAGGAAATGGTCAATCACGCCAGTATCTTTGTTAAGAAAATCCCAAAGGGGGAAAAAAAGAAAAGAAAAAGGAAAAAAAAAAAAAGAGAAAACCCCAAATGAGCCCATGAAGAGTCAGATCAAGTGGACAATAAAAATATGATGATCTCATATCATATTCTTCTGTAATGTTTAACAAATGACTTTTGAATCTAAAAATAGCTATTGGCTGCTATTGTTTCCCATTTGGCAAGGACCATGGGGTCTTAGATTTAGAGCTAAGAAGTTGACAAAACAACAACAAACCAAAAAAAAGTTGAAAACCCTATCCTTTGATCCACATTCAGTCCCCATAGCGCTCTCTTTGGATATGGATGGCATTTTCCATTCCAAGATGACCTCCTCATTCTATATGTAGGGAAACTGAGGCACAAAATATTCGAGTGACTTGCCCAAATTCACAAGGTAGTGACAGAAGCAAGACAGATCAAATGTTTCCTACCTGAGGCAGTTTTTAAAAATCCTCCACGTGAAAAATATTTTCCTTTGATTGACTCATGTCTAAGGAATGATGATAGTTAAATAATAAAAATATTATTTTCATCCACAGATTCCTCAGACAAATTGAATTTGAGTTTCTTTAATAATAACAATATCTTCTCGTTTTACACATTTTTCCATCTGGCATTTAAAGCCCTTCACAATCTGACTCTGACTTCTGTTTTCAAATTTAGTTTCTAATAATCTCTCTAACACACTCAGTCATCTAGCCACTTTTATATCAAACCTCACACCTCCAGGCCTTTGTCTAGACCATTGTCCAAGCCTACAATGTTTTCTATCTCACCTCCTACTTCTTGGAACTCCTAATTCCATTTAAGGTCCAGCTTAAAGAGCAGCATCCTATCTGAACCTCTCTGAATCCCTCTAATTGTTAGCCCATCTCACAGACCCCCACCCCACCCTCCAATTATTCTGCATTTCCTCTGTCTCTACTCCTCACTGGTTTATCCGAGTTGTTTCCTTCCAATAACGGTTAGCTCCTTTTCCTTTTTGTCTCTGTCTCCCTGCACCTAGCACAGAGTAGGTACTTATAAGCAATATGTATTTGTTTATAACAGCATACAATTTTTATAAAATTCATTAATGAATTTATATAAACATATTTATACACAATATATTAATTTATTTTTAACACATATATATTTATATAAATTTTATTTATATTTATACACAATATATTAATTTATTTTTAAAATTTATATACATTTTATTCATATGTATTCAAAATATATTACTTTATATGACTTTATATGAAATATATTAATACACAAATATATTGATAGAAATATAATATTTACAAATATGTCACTATAAAATATTTACAGCAGTATAAAATACTGTTGGGGTTTTTAAGCACTCGCTGAGCTGACTGCGTGGGGACAACTGCTTCAGAAATAACTGAGTGGGAAATGGAGGATCGTGTACTTGGGACACCAGGAAGGCGGGTCTGGCGGGAGCACAAGAAGGTTGTAAAGGGATGCTGGATCCCCGTGGATTCAGTGCGGGTTTGAAAGCCAATCTAATCTTCGTCAGGCTCTTCTGAACGTCTTTATCTTTTGAGACAGACGAAGGCATTTTTGGTGTCTGAATGTCCGTTTTCACACGTAACACTTAGATCTCCTGGAGGCGGCGGAGAAAGCGGTCTCTCCCCGGCTGTAATTCTCTTCTCCCTCCCCAGACTATTTCTATTTTTCCAGCTACATGTAAAGATACTTTCCAACCTTCACACTCATGGTAAGACTTCGTGTTTCAGTTTTTTCTCCCTCCCTCCCTTACTTTCCCTCTCCCCAAGACTCAAGCGATCTGGTCCAGGTTAAACATGCGCAGTCCTTCTAAACGTATTTGTCAGGAAGTGCTAGAAAAATCCGACCAAGAGGGGAAAAAGCCGTGAGAAAGAAGGGCAAACAAAGAAGAAGGGTCTCCGGCTCTCCCTGGGTACGATGGCATTTTCCCCGGGGAACTGGAATTGCCTTGGATCGCAGCGAGCGGAGAAGGGCCTGGCTCTGGTTCCTGCCCTGCGCGTGACGGTGGCTCGAGGCTTTGCGCCCTGGCTTTGCCCCGCGGCCCCTGACGCTGCTGCCCGGTGCAGGGGACCACCGCGTCCTAAAGTCATTCATTCCCCACCTGCTCTGAGTCAGGCTCCGGGCTGAGGCCCGGGGACACAAGGGAAGGCCAAAGGCCCTTCCCGCCCTCAGAGGGCTCCAGGCCGGGGGCCGGGACACGTAAACGATATCGGGCACAAACGTGAATGGGAGGGAGAGCCGAGAAGGAACACTTCCTGGGCCGGAATCGCTGGGCAGGCTCGGCGGGAGGCCCCGGGGATGGAATACCCGGAGAAGGGGCTCGCAGCTCGGGCGCTGGGGGAACGTCCCCATTCCTGCCCGGCGCCGGGCTGCTGTTCGGGTCCCGTCCCGGGGCTCGCCGCTCACCCCCCTCGGCCAGCGGCCCGTTCTCGCCTCCCCTCCCCCCCTCTGCTCGGTGCTGTGGGTAATTTTAGCTGCCAGCGTGGGAGTCTGGGGGTCTCTCTGCTGTCACTGCTGACGGGAGGAGGTGAGCAGAGCTGCCTTTGATGGACACATTGGGGCGGTCCCGGTAGAGCTCATTAAAGGGAACTGGGGGTCTCCTGGGTCACCCCGGCTCCCCGCTGTGGAGAACTTAGACCCCAAGACTTGGCTCGGATGATATCTTGGCACAGCTGCTGAGAACGAGGCCGTGCCAGCCTCCCCCCTGGCTGTGGGCAGTCAGGGATCACAGATGCTTTTGTAGCTAATGATGAGTCTCAGCTGGAGGCAGGAGGCCGCCAGGCAGCTCAGGGGTCCCTGGATTGTTCTGGATTATTCATGAACTCCTGCTCCTTCCAACCCCTGGGTTTTTCCCTGCTCTCCCCCATCCCCCACCCCCAAGTTCAGGAGGAGAATGAGAGACTTGGCTGTCGTTATGCTGCTTCCATTGCAGGAAGGGCAGCCCACTGCATGGGATCCGTTGGAGGCCCGGAGTAGGGCCGAGGTGATCCCCTGCCCCGCTTTGTCACCTGCCCCTCCATCTCTTCCTTTCTTGGATCCCGGAGTCCGGAAGGGACCTCAGGGTCCAGCCTCTCATTCCACGGAAGAGCCCCAGAGAGGTGACGTCATCTGCTCGAGGTCCCACAGCTAGGATCAAAATCCGGGCCCCTAATTCCAATCCCCCTGCCGGCTCCCATCTTCAATGTTCAATCCAAAAAGATTTTTATTCCGGAGGTAACTGGGGTTAAGTGACTGGCGCAGGGTCCCACAGCCCGGAACTGTTAGTGTCTGAGGCAGGATTTGAACTCAGGTCCCCGTGACCCCAGGCTGGGGCGCCGCCCACTGCGCCACCCGGCCGCCTCACAAGTACCGTTTTTAAGGACCTCCTCTAAGTCTAGCTCCGCCGGGCTCTAGGTAATGACGCTGACGGCAGCTGCGCTTTTAAGGTCTGCAAAGGACCTTACGAGTTCTCCCTCGATCCGCGGGATCCGCGGGTTTTTCCTAACACCCCCCCTTGGGTAAACGATCTGAAAGTTCAGAGCTCGGCTCGGAGCATCTCCAGGGTCTCCGTGGAAGCGGGGTCCCCGGGGCGCAGACTGGGAGCTACAGATGGGGAAACTGAGGCTCGGAGCACAGAGAGAAGGGCGAGTCCGGGGTGAAACACCCTGACTCCCGGCGGCCCCCCTGGGGATCTCTCGGCGAGACCCCGCGCGGGCCGGTTCCGTCTCCACGTCCGGGTTACGGGGGACAGGGAGGAGGGAAGCGGCCCGCGGGGCGGCCGGCGGGCCTGGGGGCGGGGCCGGCGCGGTCAGCCGCTCGAACACCCCCTGTGTGACGGCGGTGAGAGCCACTTCGTGTCGCGTTGCTCTTCTGCCCCCACGTGGCCGTCGTCTGCCACTACTCGCCTATTTACAACATCTTGGAGGTCTTAGAGGCAGGGGCATCCGGAGAAAGAGAGGGGGGAGAATAAAACTGCGCTGGCCCGGACATCGCGGCCCGTGGCGCTGGGACCCCGAGCCCGCAGTGTCCTCCGCTGGAGGAGGCAGCTGGCTAGCGGGGGGGCGGTAAAAACCCCGATCCTGGGGTCCTTGTCCTCAGATCCTGCCTCCCGGAGCCCCCGAGGGCCCGGGACCAAAGCCCTCGCGGAGCCTCCCCCCCAACCTGAGGGAGCCAGTGGCTCCGCCCCGAGGCAAAAAGCAGCCCGCGCTCGCGCAAAGCTGCCTCTGATAGGGGAGCCGGGGAACAACCCGGTGCGAGGGAGGGGCGGAGGAGGCTGCGGGAGAGAGAGCACCTCGTACTTGATCCAGGAGGACAGGGAGCACGGAGGCTTACTGAGGAGGGAGGGGAGTGATCTAGTCACAGTGTGAGGGACAGTCTGGAGTAGAGAGAGACCCGGAGCAGCCGAGCCGCGGCAGCCCGGCCGGGCGGGGACCAAGGAGGGGGGCATTGGAGGAGAGATGGCTCGTGTGTGTGTGTGTGTGTGTGTGTGTGTGTGTGTGTGTGTGTGTGTGTGTGTGTGTGTGTGTGTGTGTGTGTGTAAGAGAGAGACAGAGAGACAGAGACAGAAAGAGAAAGAGCTACAGAGAGATAAGAGACAGAGACACAAAGAAACAGAGAGACAGAGACAGAGAGACAGAGAGAAACAGAGACACAGAGACAGGGAGGGGGGAAAGAAAGAGACAAAGAGAGAAAGATAGAGCTACGGAAAGATGGAGACAAAGACAGACACAGAGACAGAAAAGAGAAATAGACATAGAGACAGAGACAGCAACAGAGGGAGACAGAGACCCAGAGAGATAGAGGGAGATTGGGGAGGAGGAGGAAAGATAGACAGACACAGAGAGAGACCGAAAAGACAGAGAAAGAGGGGGGGAGGGAAGGAGTAAAAAAGGGAGAGAAGGAGCAAGAGAAGGAGAGAGGGAGTTAAAGGCTGGAGAATGGGCTTTGAGAAAAAACACTGGGCACGGCAATGAAAAGATCCCTGGTGACTTTGTGGAAGACAATTTGACAGAATGATGAAATCAGAAGATGGATTATATAAGAGTTAAGAAAAAAAGGGCAATTAGGTGGCCCGGTGAATAGAGCCCTGGGGTTAGAATGAAGAAGACCTGAGTTCAAATTCAGCCTTATATACATATACACGTGTACTATACACTTTAAATGCAGAGTCCCTATTATACATATACCTCTCTCTGCAGTACTTTGGGGAGGAGGGAGGATCAGGCTCCTTGCAGGAGGCAGCAGTCCTCCCTAACACAACAGATGGTCTGGGTGAGTTTCTGTGGCCAAAAGATTCATCCTGGCTGTGCTGATGAGCAGCTCCCCCAAACTCGTGAGAGGGGCCGCCAGAGAACGCTCCCCCGCCAGGCTCTCCCGGTTCTGGAGGGCGCGCCAGTGTGGACACCTTTGAAAGCCTGCCTTGGGTCCTGGGGCTTCTCCGACTGCCTCCACGTGCTGGTTGAAGTCTGGCCGCCACGTCTGAGGTGACACTGACAGATCCGAGGAGGACAGATGGGGGCTAGTCGTGGTGATAAGGGACGGAGGAGACACTCTGTCTAATGGCTCCGGCGTTAGAACTTTGGGGAAGAACACCTGGACTTGCATCTTGAAGCGTGTGACTCTAGGCGGGGTCACTTAAGTTCTTTGGGGTTCAGTTTCCTCATCCATCAAACAGTATCAATTGCACAGGGTGGTTGTGAGAATTGAATGAAAATATTCAGTACAATGCTTGTAACAGCTAAGAGGCACTGGAAATATTGGGTGGAAAGCTGGTGACAAAGCCAGGAAGACTTGGGCTCGGAGGCAGCTGGGTGACCTTTGCTCCCCGCAGTTTTAAGCAACCACCTAAGACTGAGTTTCTGAGAGGGGCCTGACCTGGAAGGGAAGCTTCCTTTCCCAGGAGTTCCCTATGTTAACAAAATCCAAATTCTTACCTACATTCTATCCCTAACATCAACCTCAAATTTCTAAGATAATTCAATCTGGAAAAATCTATGTAAAGTGCTTGCAAACTTTAGAATGATATGCCAATGTTATTGGGTTTTTAAAATTTGTTTTTAATAAAGATTGACTGAAGGAAGGGGGATTTTCATACTAGAAAAGCTTTTGGGAGGATGTGATGCGCTTCATATGTCAGAAAGACTAGAGAGTACATAGGAGAGGGAGGAGATTGCAGAGGGTGAAGCCAGAATAAATCAGGAGAAGTTAGAGAGGAAACATTTTGCTCAATATTTATTTTAAAAAGACCAAACTTCTTAAAAAACATTCAGAACTGTACCCAAATGGGGTAATCCTTTGTGAAATACTGAGCTCTCTGTTGTCAAAGTCTGTCCCCTGCCAGAAGTTATCATAGAAGGCATTTCTCACTGATGGTGGTTTTAAATGGGGACATCTAAGCCAACGGTGGATGAAGCCCCGGGCTTGGAGTCAGGGATTCCTTGAGTTCAAATGCAGCCTCAGACACTATGTGCCCATGAGGGAGTTGCTGAACCTGTATGTCTAAGTTGCTTTATCTATAAAATAAGGATAATACCTCCCGGCCATTTGAAGAGAAAAATGAGATAATATTTGTAAAGTGCTTTGCAAATCTCGAAATGTGATATAAATGCTATTTTTTGTTGTTCAGTCACATCCAACTCTTTGGGGTTTTCTTGGCAAGGACACTGGTGTGGTTCGCCATTTCCTTTTCCCAGCTCATTTTACAGAGGAGGAAGCCGAGTTAAGAGAGACTTGCCCAGTCATCCAATTAGTGTCAAAGACAAGATTTGAACTAGGGAAGAGGAGTCTCCACTACACCACCTAGTGGCTCTTAGTCCCTTAGCACCGACCAATCGTTTCCATCATCCTAGATGTAGGATTGACTAAAGACTAGTCTAGGGAATTCTACAAATCTGAAAGCCACCCCTCCCAACCCCCCCCCCCCCCCCATCACAGGTGAAAAAATGGAGGGCTAGTAATTGCTTAGTCACAGCCTTCTGCATCCCGTCATCTAATAATGATCTGATAAAAGCAGTTAATTCCACTTGAAAAACGTCTCTATAATCTGAATCCGAATGCTCATCCTAACCCCAAATTCACCCTTGTCTGAATCTGTCATCTTATTCTCTCCATCCAAGTGGTGAGCTTTGTGATCCCGGCCGTTATCTGTAAATTGAAGTTTGTCGAAATCTTTAACTAGTCTTTGTCATCTCTGATGTCCATCGGCTGGAGAATCAGTTAGCTCTCAGCTCATATTGCTACAGGTTTCATCTTGTTCTCTGACTTCTGCCTTTAATGCTCATCGGTGCACTGGGAGAGACCTGGGTTCAAAACTCCCTAATTCCCATCTCTGGTTCCTTATCTGCACTCGGTAGGTGACTGGAACAGATGACTTCTAAGATCTAAAATCAGTGATTACAGGAACCATTCCAAACTCAACCTTCCTTCAAACCTTCCCATAGCACTGCCATCCTTCCAGTTATCCTGGTTTGTAACCCAAGCCATCCTTGATTCTTCCCTCCTTCCTCAACTCTCACATTCTATCACTTGCCAAGTATTATTCATTTAACATATTTTCCCCTTCTCTCCAAATGGGTCCTCATTACCTCTCGCTAGAATTATAACAGCCTCTTAACTGGGTTCTTTGACTTTAGTCTCTTCCCTCCATAGCTCCCTAATAATATTCCCCAAACGCAGATGTGACCATGACAGCTCTTCTTAAAATGTCCAGTGTATATTACTTCTAGGATCAAATACAATCTCATCTTGGAATCGGAAGCCTCCAAGTTTCCAAGTTTAATTCATATTAACTTCCTTCCCTTCTTGGATTCCCCCCTTCCATTTTCAAAGTAGCCTGTACAGGACGTCCTATCTCCCATCAATCTTTGCTTAGGTAGAATGGAGGCTACTGGGATTGAGCGCCTTTGTATCTCCAACTCCTAACATGGAGCCTGGCATGGGAAAGGTGCTTAATAAAAGCTTGTTGATTCCTTGGAGGCCCCTCATACCTGGAAGGCCCTCCTTTTCCCATGCTCAAAGAATCCCAGCTATCCCGAAAGCACCCTCAGGCAGCACCTCCTACATGAGACACTTCTTGAATCCCTCAATTATCATTCTCTCTTCCTTTTGAAAATACTTTCTACATGATTTATCCTTCTTCAAACTTGTTTTTTTTTTTTAACTGTGTGTGTGTTGTATCTGCCCAGTAGAAAATAAATGAGGGCAGCGCTGTTTTGTTTTGTTTTTGTCTCCCTAGTACCTAGCGTCTTGCACATAATACACATTGAATGTTGAATTGAACCAACCATCTCATTAAATTGCAAGACTCCAAAGAATTCTCCCAGCATTTGGCCACTCTCTGAATACTGTGTAAGCTGCAGCTATACATTTTACTCAGGAGTGTCACAAAAATGCAACTTCCTTAAAAAAAAACAAAAACAAAACCAACCCATGATTGTGAAATGGGAGTGAATCCCAAGTCACAGAACTCAATGCAGGGAGGAACCTTGGAGTTCTATCTAGCCTGAGTAGTGCTGAATAAAGATTGGTGCATAGTGGAGATGGTGAGTAGTCTTACCCTTTAAACTTTTGCTTGCAAAAGAAAATAATTATCATCAATGTTTACTTAGTACTTTTAGGTTTGCAAAATGTCACCTACATTATCTCATTCGAGTCAACAAGATAAACCTCTAAGAAAGGGAATCTCTTCTCTTATACTCAACAAGAAACCATTGAGTTTCTGATTCCAGAAAACTCATTACTCACCAAGGCAGTCTACTTCACCTCTGGACAGCTCCAATCACTAAGCCAGAATCTGCTTTCAGAGGCTTCTATTTAATGAGTCGTCATTCTGGCTCCTAAGGTAAAGTCTTTGGCTGATGACCCCTAGGTAATTACTGGTTGGTTTAAAAAGCTCTTATGACTAGTAATCGTAGAAAAAGATCTTTAGTCATAAGCATGATTATAACATAAAACACTGAGCCAAGGCCGAGTTTTAGACTTCCACCAATCTAAGCAATGGCCGCTTGAGGGAATGAACCCAATGCCCTGCATGGAGAAGGAATACGAATGGTTTAAAGAAATGCTACTTTCTTAACTGGCCAGGGTTGATCAAGTTAATCCTAAGTGGTTTTTTTTGGTCTCTGATTTTAAAATGAAAGTACTTATTCACCCCAATCCAATCCAACAAGCATTTATTTAGCACTGGAGATGCAAATCCCAAATGAAAGCAGTCCCTGCCCATATGGAGCTTACATTCTACTGCGTACATACATACGATAAGTATATACACATTAATTTAAGGAAGGAGGGAACACAGCTAGGGAGAGCAAGGAAAAGTTTGGTTCAAGTTTCTCAAGCTTAGCTTTGATGGTTTCTAAGTCGAGGTGAGGAGGAAGTGCATCGAGCTAAGGGGAACAGGGGTAAAAGTGCACAGAAAGCAAGGGGAATGATGTGAATTTAGCCTGCAGAGGTAGGCCGGAGCGTTTGTGAAGGTTGGAGAAGACTGTATCTTATTCTAGAGGCTACTTACGACTCAGGAGCAGGGGAATGACATACTCAGACATGCTTTGAGAAGGTTATTTTGGCAGCTAAATGGCGGATGATCTGGAGAGGGCAGATACTGGAAGCTGGGAAGCCAATTAGGAACCTGTACCAAAAGTCTAAAGTGAGAAGGATTCAGGCCTGTGGGTGGTCAGATCAGACGTGGGGAATGTGGGGGAGAACCCCCTCAATCTGGTCCTGTCCTTGTTTCAGAGCTGAGCTCCGAGGCCCGGAAGGGAAGTGACTTTTCTTGAGCATTTGTTCTCTACCTCCAGGTTCAGTGCTTTTTACCTTCCAGGACCCCCCCCCCCCCACTGCCCTCAAGGAGCAAAGGTTCTGGCCTTAAGTGAAAAGTGAAGCAACAAGCAGATCCAGCTCCTTCCATTTCTTCTGGGCGAAGAGGACCAAAAAGCAGACCCTGTTGAGCTAACAGAAAGCAGGCAAGGCTGGGCTGTCTTCCCTGGACTCCTTGAGCCATCACAGGGTGACCTTAGAACTGACCCCAGGGGTCAACGGCTATGGATACTCCAAGCAAAACTGAACAATGAATGCCCAGGTTAATGAAGGAGGCAAGGGAGGAAAAGACTGGGGGCAGCATAGAAGGCAAAGGATAAATAATGGCTTTTTCCAGTAAAGATTAAGGCACAACTACCAATTGCCTCAGCTGCTGCTGGGGGATCCTGGTACCACAGGTGATGGAGACTGGTCTTGAACGTCTTGAACGTAACTAATATGCTAGTAATAAACAGTAGAGTGCCCAGACAGAAATGTCCAGCAAACATGGACGCCTGCCCCAGAATACCCATGGGCAGAACTAGGTTAAAATGTAACTAGGAAATATTTAACAAAATAAAATTTAAAAATACAGTAAAACACAGATAACACGTTTCAAAACTAATATGTAGCTCTCAGGGATCCTTATGAATGATGTAGTCATTCTATTTGAGTTTGTTACCCAGAAGTCCTTAGCTTGAGACTTGGAATTGGCTCTCAACTGCCCCCCAACTGAAATCAACTGCAACGTGACAGACACAAAATCCCTTTAGGCAAGCATCCATGAAAGTTGGAACACAAGACTGACTTTGCCGTATCAAAGGCTCTTCCCTTTTATAAAGAAGCCAATTAAAATGTACTTAGGTTTGCTCAAGAAGTTTTGGTCTGCATGCGATCCCTTCAGAGAATTATTTCCCCAAGAACCAAGGCCTCCCCATTTCTTGTGGGCAAGTTTAGCGTGGAACCCTACATGTAGTGGGAATCACTTGGCTGACCGCCATTGCCTCCTAATTGGTCAACCTGTTTCAACTCTGCCCTCTCCAAGCCATCCTTCCACACAGCTGCCAAACCGAAAATCCTGAAACACTGCCCTGAGCAAGAAACTTCACAGGCTCTCTGTCACCTCAATCCTAGCGTAAAATAGAACCCTTCAGGATCTGGCTCTTTCTGGAATGATTTCACTTTTCTTCCCTGTACCCATTCTACAGGTCAGCCATCTCCCTCTTACAATTCTGGTTCAAGACTTGGCTCACCACCTCTGGAGAGACCCTTTTCTGATCACTCCTTTGTTTATGCTAGTTACTCATTTGTGAACTTGCTACTTCATCCCAGTAGAACGTAAGCTTTTGAAGGCAGGAACGAGTTTTATCTTTGAATCCTCAACATCTGTCACAGTAGTCGGTTATAAGTCTGAATGGAACTGCTTTGCGATTGAGGGATGGAGAGGAAGCAAAGGAAGCACTTAAGTCTGTAAAGTCAATAGGCATTACGTGCAAAGTCAATAATAGCTAACATTTATATATATAGTACTTATTATGTGCCAGGTACTATGCTAAGCGCTTTACAATGATTTCTTCCAAATCAGTTAAAGAAGGGAAGGGAGTCTCTCCATGTAGGTACAGTATTTGGAAGGAAGCACCGGTGCTCTAAAAAGAACATCCAAACATGGGGTGATGAAAAGCAAAATTAAGGCAATCCCTTAGTCTTCGGAACTATTTCAATAAAGCAAAGCCGCAGGTATCAAGGAAGCAACTTGAGAATGGCTTGAAAACCTCATTCCATGCATACATTTATGTATATATGTATATGTGTGTGTGTGTGTGTGTGTGTGTGTAGTTTGAAAAGATGTAGAAACATCCTAATAAAGTTATACGTGGAATAAGCTGCCAACAGTGAAAGATTATATACAAGAAAGGAATCAGATGGTATCTAATACCTTCTTTATAAACCTTGCGAAGCATTATCTAATTCTCTGGCAACTTAAATTCATCAGTTTAAAAGATTTGTGACCTTTGAACGGTTTCTCTTCTAAATTCCAGGTCAAGTATCTATCTCGGGTCAGACCAACTGACCAGCTAAAAGACAGACTTCACCACCAGCATTAGAGGTAGTATGCTCAAATAGACACCTCGATTCCTCTTGCTATCCACCCTGCTCTGTCTCCCCCAGTTGAATCTGGAAGGACAAGAAATGACAGCAAATGTTATATTTTCACATAAGAATTGCCACTGGGTTATGGGATTAATGAGCCTGCCCAGTTTGTTTACAAGTCACTTGTTACTTGACAAAGAAGCCCTTGGAATTAGGTCCCAGAAGCCCAATTAGAAGGAAAGTTAAGGAAAATTCTATTTGAATTATAATGAAAGTCTTGGGAAAAGATAAATTTTAGGCAGTCATCTGCTCTTATAAAAAAAAAAAAAATTACCACTTAAGTTTTAAACTGGGGTTTCTTATATTCAAACATAGAGGTGCCTAAATCTTCTGAAAATTCATACCACAGTGATGGAAACAAGGAAACAACACAATTAAGAATTGATTCAAGAGAGGTAGTCACATATTCCTTTTCTCCATCATGCAACCTCACCCCAACTGGTCTCTGTGCTCATTAACTACAGCATTAAGTTCTCAAGAATAGTGCAAAGCATCCAGCGGAATGAGCCACAATTACATCTGAGGAGAGAAAGATCAAGTGGTTTGGCTTAAAAGGCTTCCAGGTAGGCTTCAGAAAAGGCAAAGTGAAAGTCAAAGAGATAAAAGGAAAAGCCTCTGGATTATCGTCAGAGTAGATATCCTGCCTGAATGAAAACTTAGCAAACTTTTACAAAAATGACCTTAATTTTGATCCTTTTAAAGTGAGAAACATATTTCCTACTTATAGTAATACTCATTAGTGCAGATGATTAGAAGTAAAGACACTACAAAAGGAAAAATGACAAATATCTTTGGGATTTTAGGAGATTATTTAGTGTCCATAATGTTTATAGTTCCCAAATTATCCTAGCCAACACAAACCAGAAATCATTTTTTTTTCCAATTACATCTTTTCTCCACCCTTTTTTTTTTTTTTTTCCCAACTTTATCTTGTTTCTCTCTCTATAGTCCTGAAATCCCCAATAGGTTGTTTTGGAAGCGGAAAATTTTCAGGACCTTGCTCGACTTGGCTGCTCTAGAAAGCCTGGAGACCAAATCTTGTTCCCATCGGGAGCTTCTCAAGAACTCCATTCCCTCTATGGAACAGGGAACTTTTCAATAGATTAGGTGGCTCTGGAAGATCTTTACCATTCTTCCTAAGAATAAGGAGGACATTTCATTCACAGGAACACTTCTTTTTTTGGTGGGGTAGGGGAGAGAAGGGGAAGGTTGAAGTTATCAAGACCCCAGAAGAATTTTAAGGGTCATCTTGTCCAATCCCCTCATTGAATCTGAGGATGAGGGAATGCGATGTATTCAGGAGCTAAGATTCAAACATAGGTCCTAAAACAAAACTCCAAACCTACAAGTGTTTCAGGATTTGCCTCGATTATTTCTTCTGTATCAATTTAAGATTTGGTAAGTTTATACTTATAACCGCCACGCACAAAAGGTAATGAGCTTAAAAAAATTTTCTTCCTTTGGTAATTAGAATACATACATATCAGCACAAGTTCTGCAATATCTTTAAATCAATACAATGCAATGAAAATACAATTTGGGATTTTGCTGTTATCACTCCTATTTCATGACACTGTTGCTCCACAGGGGAACCTTGCTATTTTCTTATTAAAAAAAAAAATTCCCTGGTGTTTCTTTATTAAGACACATTAAGAGTATAGTACTATTTCTGAAAAAGTCACTCTTCTATAACTATCTTATAGTTGACTATTAGCCAACTGGTACCTGGGGATACCAGAATCCACTGTGTATACAATGAATGGTACAGATTACAAAGGAGGAGAAACAGGAAAGGGGTCACTCCAGACAATCCCCTCAGTTTCACCGAGAAACATTTGGCACCGAACCTCCTATAGTACAAATGGTACAATACACACCTAACAGAAAAAACAAGTGAAAAATGTCAGAGAATAATATTTCAAGATTATAGGTAAGACAGCCGTCTCCCAAACCAAGTCAGGACTAGACCAGAAATATGCAAAGAGAGCTAAAACAAATGTCAACGTCTATCCATTTCCTTGTTTTGACCCCATCAGTCTTTGCAGCATATTTTCATTCAAAAGTATGAGAGAAATCAAAATGGTGTGATGATGCTAATTTTAAAAACCAAAGCAAAAAGGAGTGAGGACACAAAAGTTGGAAAAACTGAAATTATGAAAAGAAGGCTATTTTTCTAAATATGTGCACCTAAATCTAGGCAATGTACACATGCACACGCACGCACACGTACACACACACATACACACACACTTTTGAGTTTTTCTATCTTAAACACATTCCATCTATCCTGAATAGACAAGATGAAATATTTGTCAAGTGTCTGCTAAAAACAATATAACAAATGCCATATCACCTTTGGATATTTGGAAATGTTAAATCATCATTGAGACTTGCACAATGGCCTCCAGGGTTCAAAAAGAACAACAACAAAAAAAAGGACTTTTCCATTCACCAAGAAGTTCTGAGGAAAAAAGAATGAAAAGTTCATCGTTTTCTACTTTGCATCCCCGAAGGAATTAACTCTCACAAAACCAAAAATGTTCTATCGAGGATGAAGTGGAAGAAAATACCTGGACAGGAGAGTCCCAATTTGAAATCCTAGAGTAGAGCAGTCAGGATAGTTCACCAACACCAAAGAAATTCAACTGAACAACAGTCTTGAAAATGCTTTATTGAACTGTGTGTCTTATTGTAATGTGCAGAAGATGTGTCTGAAAAGACTACAGCTTGAAAATTGTTTTTGAAAATCCTCAACAATCAATAAAAAATCCCTACTAGGGTTAACTGCTAGGATAACCAGAGGCCTAGTGTAAATTTTTCCCTTAAAACATTTTTCGTTGCAGAGACTAAAGAAAACAAACTTATATTATGTGGAAATCATTGGAATCTGAAGCTTCTTTAGGAAAATGAAAATGAAACAAACTTTTTGTTTTGGACATGTGGGATGACCTTTTTTTTTCTTTTGGTTGCTTTAGATTAACAAACACGTCACAGTTCTCTTAAGAACACCAGTGGGTATTCAAGTCTGTAATTTAATTCTAAAATGTTTGAATCATTACAGAAATGGAAGGACACAGAAAAAGAAGGCAAGTAAAGGATGGCAAGAGAAGGAGAGAAAGGGAGAGAGAAAAGGGAACTGGAAAAAGACATGATTATGGAGAAGCCTAGTTGTAAATTTCTCAGAAGCTGTGCGAACTTTGTTTAATGTCCTAAATTTACATTCCAAAAAAATTCCCTCCCCATCCCTGCCAACCCCACCACCCCTATCCCAACTGCTGTCCCTGCCTCGGGTATATTATGAAAGTCTATGCACAACAACAACAACAAAAAAAAACGAAATCCAAAAAAGAAAAAAAAAAAACCAAACAAACCCAAACTGCTGTACATTTTTTCCTTTTTTTTACATGGAGGATTAATAATATAGGCATATAGGTGGCATGATTCAATTAAAAGGCTTTTACTTTTTATGCCAGAAAACCCCAATAAATAGAAGGTGCTAAGGTTAGCATTAAGAATTCAGTTGTAATATATTGACAAAGTCTGGGAAGGCAAATTCTCAGGCTTCCCCGGTACTGACAAAATCTTCGCGAACTAGAAGCAAATACATAAATAACTCAAAATATGATTGAGAAGGTGAGGCTTTTAAAAAAACTAAGACAACATAATCCAGGTTAACTTTGTTGAACAGTGAATAAATGAATTCATCTACACCTGAATAAAACATGTTTAACAATTGAAAATTTTGAAACAACCACAAAAAAGTAAAAACTTTAAACAAATATGAACAGGATTTGATTCTGAGGGCACACAGACGCCCTTGCAGCAGATTTCGACAGTAGCTTTCCTGGGGCGTCTTCTCGGATGCGTTTAAAGAAGCCGGACTCCACGTGGGGCAGCCAAGCGGACCAGAACCCGGGGCGAGGGGGCTTCGCCCTGCAAAGGGCCCACTCCGCTGCACAGCTGGCGGCACGTGCTCGAGGCACAGAAAGGAAGGGGCTGGTTCAGTCAGATGTTAGGACATTATTCAAAAGCTACTTCATGGCTACAAACGGCTAGCGCACACTCACTCTTGGGTCATGTAACCTTTGAATAATGTTGGGGAAAGCTTTGGGTCTCATATAGTTTTACTCCTTGTATTTAAATTTTTAAATGACAAGGTCACTAAAACTCATGCACGCTGCAAAAAACCTCATGCAGTAGTTAAGGTAAACCATCCAAGCAGTTTTTATTCATTAATATTCATAAATACACACAGCAGCTTCATTAGAGATTTCAATTTTCCTCTTCAGTTTGAATGTGGAGTATTAGGAGCCTTTTGCATGTCAAGGTACAGGAAGCAGGATCACCCCTGCACTGCTACCTACATTTACCTGCTAGAAGTAAAAATTAGTTAAGTGGAAATGATTATCATATATATTTTTTTCTCTCTTCCTTTTGAATGTACACAATGTAACAAGAGTGACAGACCTGAAATTACAATCACCAAAACAAACCCAAGATAGTTGTTGTCCACTTTCATTGGCAAATACAGCACAGAGGACACTGTCTGCAAATTGGGGTGTCATCAAAGAGGAGGTGGTGGAGGCTCATTCCCTTTATTACTCTCTTTTAAATTTAGGTTTTCTAAAGCAACATCTAAAGGCATAATATCTACACAGCCCATAGCACCAAAATCGGCAATTTCCCCCCGTTCATCCTCATCTGAGGAGGAACTTTCTTCCCGCATCAAAGTGGACAGTAGAAGCTCCTGGACAAACAGGCTACGGTCTGCCCGCTCGCTTTCCATGGACTGACGCTCGGCTTCGGACATCTTAGGATCATTTAACCTGCAAGATGGCAAAAGAGAAGAGAACTGATCAAAGCCGGGCGGCGTCAGGGCGGGTACAGAGGCCCTGGAAAGGAGGCCTGTGCCCTCTGCCAAAAGCTGGAGGTCTCCATGCAGCTTGGGGACTTTTACAGCCAGAGGCTGCCCCCTGTCAGATGCTTCTCGTCGAGAACGGGTCTTTTCTTTACCATGATGGAAATCTGGGCCATCTCAAGGTAGGAGCCAAACGTGGCTCTCTCTGATACCCAGCCCTGAGAACTTCTCGGGCCAGACCAAGAACAGCCGCCCTGGCAGCCCCCTCTTACCCCGCCAAATGCACTAGCTTCCTCCAGGTGGGCTGGATGCCCAGCATCTGAGAATGAGACCAGAAGGTCGGGGCGGGCCACCAAATCCGCTGCCGTTCTCAACCACAGTAACTTTTAATACCAGCCATCTACTACTGCGCCCTCATGGGCAGTGCCCCTTGCTAAGAAAGTCCTACAACTCCCTGGGCCTTAATTTTTCTACAGAAAAATTGCAAGTTCAAATAGTCCTACTTCCCCTCTTACATCAAGAAAAAAGTCTATGTACTTAGCATGGTTTCGTAAGAATTAAGCCATGAAAAAGTAAACATGGTTTTACAGAGAGTGGAGCGGGATTTGCAGGAATAACACCTGAAATGCATCACTGGCAACTTTGAAAAATATAGTGAAAAAAACTAGTGAGAAATATCCTCCATGAAACAAATCTGAAATTAAAAACTTAGAAAAAGGAGCTTAGCTAAGTTGTATTTCCCATATAGACATCTTTTTTTTTCTGACCCTCTGCTCCATCCATTTCTTTTCTTTGTCTCTGAAAAACCCACTTTAAATATCAGGATATAAGGAGCAAAGAAAGTCTGGAGAGAATACGTTTGTAATAAAAATGCAAACGGAAGGAAATGATATGTGATGAACCAGTATGGTGGCAGGATGATGCCTTGTGAGATGAGCTGCTAATTTTTACTCAAATAATAGTGTCCAAAACCTAAATAAAGCTGAGATCTTTAGTCTGGAAAAAAAAAAAATTAGGGTAAGCAAGTGTACCAACTTTATCCTCTTTATAACAAGAGGCCATCTGAGTTAATCAGGGTAGGCTGGCCTTTCTCTGGAAAACCGGTCAGGTTTTAGTGAATCAGTGGATAAAATTGGTACCCGGAAAAACTGCTCTCAGGGAAAGGGCCTGACACACCCCAGAGCCAGGCTACCCTTGGATGGAGGTAACTACACACTCCTTGGCAGGATCAGGGAATCCTCTGTCCTGGTAAAGACCAGGAAAAAAGAGGTGGGGTCGGAAAAAAAATCAGGCTGCGCCAGAGGTGAAGGAAGACTGGTCTTGTTTGCCGGCACCAGGCTAAAAGGCCCATACTGCAGCCCCTTGGTGTTCTGACTAATTCCTGGTAGGTGATTAATAATGAGCCCAATTAAATAACTTTTTGAGAAGTGGAAATCATATTGTTAAGGCTCACTGGATCTCAAGAAATGTACCCAGGGCTGCATAGCGGTGGCTATCATTTGGGCCCCTCCACTAGAGAGTTTACTTGAGAAAAGTAGGGGTTAGGGTTAGGTGAAGGAATCAAAGTCTATGTTTTCCTTGAGAGGGGAGAGAAGAGGCTGCCTGAAGGAAGCTGATGTTATTGCTGACTTTGGGAAGATGGCCAAGTGTGGCTACTACTTTAAAACCCAGCTGTAAGCACATGACAGATGCTGATCTTATGCTCCCCATTTGCTTTTCCAATTTTTTTCCAATTTATATCTATTCTACCTTCCTCCATTCTCTGAATAGGCTGTTTTCTTTAGGTTTAAGCTCTGTTAAAAATAAATAAATCCAGAGCTCATCATTTCATTTGTTCCCCTTTCCTATAATCTTCTGAAAATCATACACTTCAATGGTTGTGCGACTTGAGTCCAGAAGTCAGGCGGTCCCCTTGCAGACGCACAAAGCTGCTTTCGGTGGCAGATTAAGACTGGCTGGGTTATGTGCCATCACTTGACACACTGACCTTGTGGTGTGTGATTTAAATATGCTGACATGTTAAATCCCAGCTATGCGGTACCGAAATTCTAAGTTTCTTTGATCCAGAGTATGCATGTATCTTTTAAAACCTTTCAGCACTATGAATGATAACAAAGAAAAAGCAATGTGGATTATGTTCACAACTTCGCCTAATAATATCTATATATGTACTATTGTGATAGGTTAGGTTTTTTGGACAATTAAAAAATGTATGAAATACAATGAAATAGAAAAATAATTTCAAAATAAATACCCGATCAACCCTATTTTAAAGGAGGCAGCATGGGCAATAAAAAAAGACACTGGGATGGTACAGTAGAAGACCTTGATTGGTGAGATCTGCAACAAACCCTCCAAGCCTCATCTCTAAAATGGGATTGTAATACCTGTACGATCTGGGGTGATCTGTACGTAAAGAGCTTTGGAAACCTTGCCGCATTTCTGGCCATTCGGCGAGTAGCGAGTCTAAACGTCTAAGATAACTGAGGGAAATATTAACAGGGGACTTAGCTTAAAGAGCGGCGGGTTTCACAATCGATAGGAATATAAAGCTTTAAAGTTCAGATGTAGGGGGAAAGGCTAAGTCAATTTAAGATGACTACTCAACAATTCAATCGAAACAGAATCAAAGTAGAAAGGCAAAGATTTAGCTACCTCGTAAGAAGAAACTGGGAGTTCTGGATCGTTTGCTGACTGTTCTCTGTGTTTGTTGTGTTGGTTGTGGCTGTCGATTGTGTAATCGTGGTGGTGACGCTGCTCGCGTTGGTGCGTCGGGTTGCATTGCGGGCCGTTTCCAGCTGTTGCCGTGCTGCCTGTGCGTGCTGGCGTTCTAGCTGCAGCTGCATCTGCAGCTGTTGTAACTGAGAAGCCGAGGGGCCAGAAGAATTGAGTTGTCCTCCCGCAGAACGTCTCACTCCTGATAACTGAGATAAAAGCTCTGCCAACAGAAATGGAGAGATGCTGTAAGCCAGGCCACGCCAATAACCGGGCCACAACGTCGAGAACCACCTCGATCCCGAGATGCTCGGTTAAAGGCCCACCGGTAACTCAGAGCCAGCTATGGGCTATCTAAAGGACTCATCCTTCAACTATGCAGGTGAACATTAAACCCGATGGAGTCTTCCTCCTGTTACTCAGCATTTCTGGGCTGTCTCCCCATTCCACTGAGTGACCTAGACTTGTTAGCCAAAATGAAATTTTTAAGAAGAATGGCTTAGAACCGTGGTTTTCAGTCTGTGGATCACAGACCTATAGGGGAAGGAGAGGAAACAAGTTATTGCAAGGGATCCTTAGACCCACAGGCAAACCGATTATTTTCTCTTTGCTTTTCACCTTAAACAGAATCTCCAGTGTGACTTAATATATTCAATGAGCAAACAACTTTCTGTTGACTGTCTCATACAAATATTTACTATTTATTTAAAATATATTAGTATACTACTGTTATTAATAAAAAAATTTATTTAAAAACATTCTTGAGTTTACAATATTTTAAAAATCAACTATTTCAAATAAATTCTCAAATAAATGAATACTAAAAAGGACAACTATTATTAAACAGAGATTTAAAAAAAAAAAAACCTTCCATGTTAAAAAACAACAACAAACCTTTTTTAAGTTTGAAAAGTCTGGAAACCCCTGAATAAAAGGTTGCTTTCTTAAAGCAACACACCCATCAGAAACGGTTTTTTAAGTCCCCACTATTTGGCCTGGGTATGTTACTGGTTTTTTCCTGCAAAGGAATGAACAAACTGAGCACGTAAAAACAAAGTTGTGCTTTTTAGAAGTTTTGCAAAATGTATTGATTACTATCTTTTGTCTTTATGTCACTTCCATTCTGTGCTTAGCACAGTGGCCGGCCACATACCAGATACTTAAAGAATGTTTGCTGACTTAACTTGCATTTCTGAATAGTTCTCGTTTCTCTCTCCTACCTTGTGAGTCATCCTTTGTAATGAAGAATAAAAAGGAGGAAAAAAAAAACCCAGTTTCACAAAACTACCAACATAGCAGAGGAGTTGAGAATACATGCATTAGGAAGCTGAGCCTCTGAAGACCAATTCCCTCACGTGAGCCAGGCCCTTGCTTTGGGAAAAAAGCTGTTCATGGCCTGCATTCCTAGGTGGGACCTTGCCGGGGTAGAGGAGATTCCCATTTCCCTCCCTGAGCTCCTCAGGCCGTTTGCCAATCTCTAGGAGTCCTGCTCGTCACTCAAGCTGCGCTACCTGCTCTTTCTTGTCACTTCCCAGGGGTCCCTAGGTATGGTGTGCTTAGATGGCTCACACTCATTTTCCCTCCTTGTGCCTAATGGAGTCTCTGTCCCCAATACAGAACCAGGCCTGCGGCAACCACCACTTCGGCCCTAGACTGACAAACAGCCCCCAGGATTGCTGCCAGCATCCAATAAGACCATGGCGTGTAGAAGTGCAACATGTCAGCTGTGACTTTCAGAAGCCTCCTTTTGCCGGATGTCTCACCTCGTGCTCTCTTGCTTGTTTGCTCTGTAAGTTCATCTGTTCTTCATTTAAGTAGATGAACAAAATATAATATCAATTGTTATTCACTAGGAAACTAGGGGATGAAGCAGACAGAATGGTGGACCTGGATTTAAAAGACCTGAGTTCAAATACTGCCTCAGAAAGGTCGAAGCTATGAGACTCTGGGCAAACCATTAAACCTCTGTCCTGATTTTCCACATCTCTAAAATGGGGAGAATAATAGCACCTGTATCTCAGGGATCATAAATCAAACAGGTCCAAAATGGAACTCACCTTCCTTTTACAACTCTACATTCTTCCGGTTACCCATATGGATCCTGGGAGTGATTCCTGCCTCTCCTTTCTCCCTGACCTACACTGCACCCTCTCTCCCACTCACATTAATTCTACTTCTGGAATGACTTCTGCCTCAGGGCTCTCATGTCCATTCCTGGAGATAGCCACATTGTCCAGAATATCCACACCCCTTGGCCAGACTATTTGACTACCTTGCTAATTCTTCTTCCTTAGTTTTTTCCCCCCCTCTTCAACCAATCAATCCATCCATCAATCACAAAGCAACAGCTCCTGCTGCTTTTAGGACCGAGTACACTCCCCGGCCTCTCTTCCAAGATCCTCCACAATGTGGCTCCTCTCTACCCCCTTTGTGTTTTCTTTGGTACGACTACTTTACATTCTAGCCAAACAGGGCCATTTCATGTGCCCAATCTGCTCTCTCTCCCCCTCAGAGGAGCCCTCCTCTTTCTTCAACTCCCAGTTAGGGTTGCCTCTGCTCCCAGCTGTTAAGGCTTCCCTTCTACCTCAAGTTATATTGTATTGATGTATACAGAAGCTCTTTGACAGTTTTTTTTTTTAAACTAAAACACTTTTAATTGGTTTACAAAGGAGCCATACACTACAAACTACATAAAGAAGAAATCCGAGTCCAGAGATTTCTAATTTGCTGCAAAAAGTTTTCATTCTTACTCAAGCCCACTGCTTCAACAGGATGGGCCAGTTTGAAACAAAAATGATTTACAATTATGGCAAATTGCAATTTAAGAGTTCAAAGCAGAATTATAGGCTCATGGTTTTTCAAATGGTGGGCAAGGAGGATCAGTTATGAATTTTTTCTCTCAATATATTTTCACATGTATTTTCATTATAAGCTATCGGAAGAAATATTTTCCAATATCTTGCCTTTATATTCTTGTGTTTTCCTAAGATTCTCCTGTGATTTTACACAAAAACAAACATGTTCTTGTTTGACTTTTGTATAAAAAAAAGATTGTTTTTTTAGTTGTTTTTTTTTTCAAGGCATAAAAAGATAGAGAAAATATCAAAAGAATTACTTATTTCTTCTATAATTTACTCAGTGCTTGGGAAAAAAAAAAACAAAACTACAGTAAAGTAAGATGATTCATGTCATATATTACTACCTTTTAATATTTGAAGGAATTTTTGATTTAAATGAAAATATATAAAAAACTAAAGAGTGTCTGATAGGGAACAAAAACATGTATATGAGAACCAAACTTGAAAAAGGAAAAAGAAAAAGCAATTTTCTTTTTGAGGCAAATACAAAAAGGTCTTACCAGCGATAGGATCCATGGCTTCCCTATTGCTTGGAGAATACGAACTCTGCGAAGAAGAAAGCCCACCAGTAGAACTGCTAGTAAAGTGCATGTTTGATCTACGGGCCCGAGGACCTCCCAGTCCTCGGCCAGGGTGAAACATTCTACGTACATGTCGAACACCACTCGATTCATCGTAACCCGCAAGTTAAGAAAAAAAATTGAATGACTCGTGAAAATAAACACAGGCTGAACCTTTCTTGGGGGGGGGACGACACAGATTTCTCTAACGTGATTTTGGCATTTAACCAACACCCCATGACAGTTCACACAGAGAGCTAACTGCATGGAGGCTTCCTGCCTGGCGTGGGCAGAAGCGGGGTTGCTGGCGTCTGAGTGCGGGGCCTGGCTCGCCCACCGGGAGGGCTGCCTGTAGCCTCCCAGGAAGAGCCCGAGAAGGAGGCAGGTCAGACACTTCCTCTCATCACAAATGTCTAACCTTCCCCTTCGCTCCCAGGCAACGGAACAAGAACAAGAAAGCCTTGGGTTCCAGTATCAGGAGACAGAGACCTAAGCAAGGAGCATAGGTTCAGAGCAGAAAGGCTCCACGCCCTAGAAGCGGGTGGCAAATATCTATCTCTTTGGCTTAGAAATGTGAGACTGTTTGGTCCAGGGGCACATTGGCCTAGGGGCTAAGTCCATTCCAGGTGGATGGGCACTTGTGATGCCCAGATTGATAAGCAAGAAAATGAGATTTAATCAGTAAGCTTTTGGAGGGGAAGAATGCTTTTTACATTTTAAAATTCAGTAAAACTTCTATTTGAAAATCTAAAAAGCTCTCTTAAGTTCACAGGTTATACAGACACGGGTGATATGAGACCAAATCAACCAAGGCTTTTGAATCTCTTTTATATCATGGCCACAAACTCTTCTCAGAAGAAGGTTGTCAAATGCACAAAAATAAAAGACATGACCTTAAGGAGGAGACTGATTATGTATGAAATACAATTATCAGGTTAAGAACTCCTGTCCCGAGCAATGCTGGCTAAACACAGGTGTACTAAAATTAACAGGTGGTTGTCACAATTTGATTTTTCAAAGGAAATGAATCATTTGGGTAAATTAAGTTTTCTGGAAAACTGTTAACCCTTTAAATTCCTGTTGGTTGCTTATATTTGGTCATTTCTTTCTCTCTAACAGAAGACTGAGTTAAGCATCTCCTGAGCTTGTTTGGGGAATCAACGTTTTGAAGGTTTTTCTATTCACCTAAATCTTCCATGTTCATGACTGCTTTCAGATCCACAGGCTTCTGAGAATCACTTAAAACACTACATCCACCTGACTATCACACACCTTTCCCAGTCTTTCGACTGACTGGGGGTTCCACTTTTCTAACTTGTTGACACTGAGATTATTCATGAACTGTAATCTCACTATTACATGAACTGTGCTAAGAGTAAAACCTCCTGAAAGTCTGATTTCCAGAGCTATGTAACAACTGAGGTGTGACTGCACAATACTAGTATCAGAGGGCTTGCTTCAAGGCTTACAAATGCACGCCCATCTTCCAGTTACATGTTTGTGGACACAAAACTATCCAATTTCCTCTAATTTCTCCTTAGGAGAAAACTCCAGGTATGGGCAAAATTAAAACAAACCTAATAGAATTGGACAAAACTATGGGATTACAGAGTTGGACCTGGAAAGGAGCCAGAAGTCATCTATTCTAATATTTTACAGATGAGGAAACTGAGTTACCGAGAGGTTATGTGACCTGCCTAAGGTGGCCAAGCCAAGGTTTGTATTCAGGACCGCTGAACCCCAATGCACTCTTGTCTCCATTAGACCATGCTATTCTTCCCCTTAAGGATCCCTGCCTGGCACCTACATCGTGGATCTTTTTGGAAGGAGCTAGGTTTAGAACAGGGGCCTGAGTCCAGGGGTAGCCCGGCCACTTCTTCGGGGTGGAACCCTGGGCAGCTTGAGCTCACGAGGCCCAAGGGGAGAGAGTGGGACGTCATGATCTCTAAGGTCCTTTCCAGCTCTAGAGCCATGATACCCACGTCAACTTTCTCATGAAATGTTTTCTGTAAGCAAGTCTCATCTGCACTGGCTCCCGGGTTCTGCGCTGGGTAGGAAGAAAGATGGTAAAAAACACCCGCCACTGAACTTAAGACATTAACGCCCTCAGCCGTGAGCCTCCTAACTAAAGAGAGGCTTTGGCTCTATTCATTTCTGAACGACATAATGAATTCCTTAGTAGAATATGAGCTTCTTGAGGGGCTCTAGTGCCACTCACAGAGAAGGCACTTAAATCCTTTTGGGCTTGAATTATAGCCGGAAATTCACCTTTCAATGAAGGTTAAAAAAAAATACAAAAAAATCAATGAGTCAGAAGAAATGTTTTTCCACGCAGCTTCTGTTCTGAGAGAGCTCAGTGGCTGCTGAGCTGTTCCAGTCATCGGAGGTTGGATTCAGTGGCGCTCTGAGTCACTACCAGGACATGACAAAAACAACTTGTCCTTACTGGTGCTCAAACTGACAGGGCGGAGTGTTAGAGTCACTAGGAGGCATCACCCAAATAGACTGGTTTCCTGGGCCTCACTAAGGATGGGTTATGCTGAAAACCAAAAAAAAAAAAAGACTGCCACCGCATGATTTGCTGCTTTTTATAATCTATATCTAGGTTTCTAAAGTCTTATTTGACTTTCAAACAAACAAAAAAATCACCTTTGGGCAGCTCACATGGTTTAATTCATTGCCTTTGTTCAGAAAACTATTTTTTTGCTCTCTGACACTGAGATATGGAGTTGGAGGGCACCCTGACTTTTTTTTTTGTTTGCCATGAAACAATTAAAACCTAACCCAGATAATACTGACCAATTAATATGTTCCTGTGCTCCCTGTTTCAAGTTGTGGCCAGATTTCCATATTCTAAGCTTTCTCTCTCCCCTCTTCCTTTAACAAAGGGAGAAACTGGGGCCTGGTGAGCTTAAGGTGCCCAGGGTTCCACAACAAAGAAGTGGAAGGGCTACACCTTGGACTCAGGCCCCCGTCCTAAACCAGGCTCCTTCCGAAAATACCCGTGATGGAGGTGCCAGGCAGGGGTTCTTCTCTTGGGGGAAGAAGAGCATAGTGTACATGTGCATCTGTCATCAATTGGGTAGAAATCCCTATCTATCAAGGGATAGCTTCTAAAATATGCTAGTTCTGTTCTGTTGCGTGTGTATATACAGCACTCCATCTGCATCACAGTTTTTTTCTGCTTCATATACAGGCAAGTGCCAGACTACCACCCTCTCTGTGGTTTGGTTTCCACATTTCAAAATGGGAATAATCATGTTTTGATTAACCCTTTGGTTTGATGAACATAAAGAGCTTCACCTATTGATAATGATGGATTGATCAGTCTACCTACTGCCTGCATAGCCTGTCGGCCTACTCAGCTACCTGTCTATCTGTATAGTCTGTCTGTGTGTCCGTCTATCTGTCCTTTTATGTATCTCTGCACCTCTACTGCAGAAACGTCTCTTTGCAATTTTGTTGAGATCCATTATCTTCCCCTCCTCCTAGCACCCACGTTCTACTCCCATTATTATTCTTCCTTGTCTCGTCTGTAATTGCTTTTTCACAGACATCATCAATACGAATCCTGAGGGTCCCTTTCCTTCTGCTGAAAGAGCTGCCCTCTAACGCCTCGTTATTTTCTCTGGCAGTGATTCCCAGGTTATGCTGCTTAGCTTCCCCCACCCCCCAAGCTTACTTGCCTCCCCCTCGCCATACTTAGGTCTGGCCTCCTTCTGCATACTTAGAATTCCTGCAAGTCTGGTTTCCAGGGCCATGGATAACTGAGGTGTTTGCACTACACTGGTTGGCTACTATCAGAGAGGAGACTCTGGTTTTAATAAAATCTGCCAGTTATAACAGGGCTGATACATATCATACAGAGAGGATCAACTTCCAGAGAACAGAAACATCGACAGTCTTGGTAAATGAATGACAAGGGACATACGAGGAGGTTATCCCAAGGGTCAGATGATTATCAATCTACCTGTGTATGACACACCATATGATTCTGAATAATGTTGAAAATAGGAAGACTTAACATGCAGATATAGATATGTCCATCTTTAAATGAGTTTTTTTTTTCCCTATTGTGAATGAACAGAGTTTGAGAATTTGGTCTTTTCTCTGATTTGCTTTTTAGATAATCAAGCACATGTTAGGAGCTAGAGCCAAGGGTGACCCATGTAATTTCTTCCTTTTTTTTTCTTGCTGGCACATAAAAGGATATTAAATCTCTAGGGGCTCTGTGTTCAAGTGTGAGATGAGCTGCAAAGTCATCTGTGACATGATTAGGATCTCCGCCAGGTAATGCTGCACAGATTGGACAAATCTGCAACGAAAGCCAGAAGAACAAGTTTAGTAAAAAGCTATTTACCAACAGACACAGGCGCCAATGAGAACCAAGATGTGAATAAGACCAGCTAGTCATTAATGATCCCATTATAACGCAGCAAACCCAAACAACAAAAAGTGCTCCTGAAACACCCGAAGAAGGAGTTCCAGCTCTCATCTGGAGATCGCTGAGACTGCAGGGTCAGAGGAGCTTGGGCAGGCATCAATCCCAGGGCAGACCGATGAGAAAACTGCAAAATGGGCTGCGCACAGTCAGAGGATGCTGCACTCAGACCGAGGCTGGACACATCTGCCTCAATGGCTTGTTGTTGATCCCAAATAGTGTCTGCTCAGAGATTTACCCACTTACCTCTATGGTTTCCACACCAATTAGGGCACTGAGCTTAAACCAGAACCCCTTCCCTCTAAGAGCATAATCACAGAGCCCTGGATAAGAGGCCATTATGAAAATGTGAGTGTGAGGGCTAAAGTAATTTACATATAGGGAACAAAAACAAGTAAGGTTTTCTCAGGGGAAAGGAACACAAATATACAAACATACAGTTAAGAACTCCTGTAGAGTAAAACATCAAATCCATGTAAATGCTATCAATATTTAAGAAAATGATCTCCAGAGAGAAAAGGACACAAAGATGGAGTTAAGCTGGGGGGGTCAGCCCACTCTAAGGAATCTATGACCAAAAGGTAAGGAGCTTAGAAATCCAAATTGCTCTGACTTAAGTTCAGGGAGTTGGGAGAAATAGTGTCACGTAAGGCCTGAGGTGAAATTTAGAGAAGCAAAAATGACCTAAAAGGCAGAGCTCCAAGGGACACCCACTGAGTTGATAGGAGGATTTAAATGGAAAGGGAGCTCACCCCTCCAGAAACCCAGAGGGAAGTTGAGGGTTCACAGCGGTAATAGCTTTGAAAAGAAGGGGGAAATCAGAGTGAAGATGAAGAGCAGCAACTCTGCTGACTTTTCTATGGAAGCGGAGGTCCTTCAGGTGCACCGGCCCCTGCTCACTACAAGTCCCAGAATATTGTAATGCCTCCCCAGTGAGGGCCACTATTCTTACAGGAAATCCAAGTTGATCAAGAATTCCTAGGAGTGGGATGGGCAGCCCACTGAACACCCTCAGGATGTGAGGAAGAGGCAGAGAATTGGCTGGACTTTATTTGGGAAGGTGAATGGCTATTCAGCACCCTCCAGCTGCTCCCCAAACAAAAGCTCATCTTTTCAACACCATTATTCTTCTGCTGATGCTCTCCTGTGATGCACAATGAACGCTACAATCTCCATGGAATCTGAATTGTAGGGGACCGCGAGGGCACAGGAAATATCCGAGACCCCCTCTAGACCAGGCATGTATCAAGAGTGAGAGGAAAAAAGACCACCAGCCTCAAGGGGCACAGGCACCCACAAAATGAGGCTTGCTGGGAAGATCCCTGGGGAGAACTGATGAAAGGACACAACTAGAGAGCCCTATAGAGGCTCTCGTCCACAGGACGAGTCAGGGATCCTGACTGCCGCCCCAAAAGCTCTGTGTCTTTGGTGGTCTCGATTCCCCAAAAGGGAATCCCTGAGGATGTCAGGCCCTTCCTTGCCAGGGGCCCCGGCTCCAGTTCAGTGGGGCCACCCTTCTCTTCCTTCTGACGAGCAGTTGATGCTGCCAGAATGTGCTCAGGTTTGCAAAAGGCTTTCTACACGGTATCTCACCAGGGCCTTGTGCGACGGCACTTAATAAAGAGCAGGGTTCAGCACAAAACAGAGGCTTTAGACTGAATCTGAGGAGAAATAAGGTAACAAAAGAAATAGACCCAAGCACGGTCAGCAGGTGGCCCTCCACACGGCCGAGTCTGGCGCCCAAGAATGCGGGTGCCCATGGGCACTTGCCGTGGCAAGTCACTCCAAAGCTTCTTGGCCTGGGATTCCCCACTGGTAAATTGAGAGGGATGAGCCCCCTTTCAGTTAGAAATCGCTAATCCTACAAGTTAATCCTCTCTACGAAGGAAGAAACGGAGGTTCCAAGAAGGTTAGGTAAAAGCTCTGAGGTACTGGAGGTGGGGTTCAAGCCCCTGAGATCCGGGTTCTCAGTCATAGAGCTCATCACTGAAGGTCGTCCTCAAGATAATGGACCTGGAGGCTCAGAAACCACTTGGGCTAACTGGCTTATTTTATAGAAAAGGAAGCTCTGGGGAGCCTCCCCAGAGCCCATGGCAGGACTCTGCTTAATTCAATGCAGCAAGCATTAAGTGTCTCCTGTGTGCAAAGCTTTGGGCAGTGAGGTGCCACAGTGGGCAGACCCAGTCCTTCTAAGTCCAACTCTGGTTTCAGACACTTGCTGGCTATGTGACCCTGGGCAAGGGTCTGCCTCAGTTTCCTTATGTGTAAAATGAGCTGGAGAAGGGAATGGCCCACCCCTCCAACATCTGCCAACCCCCCCCCCCCCAAAGGTATCACAGAGTCAAACAAGGAGCAAATAGGCACCAAGCCCTGGCCACAGACAAGAGCTCTGGCCCTCATCATCCTGGGAGCCGGCAGGGCTTCTCGTCTTGCCTCTCCCCACTGCGCCAAGTGGCCCGAACTACTGCACTGCGCTGAGATGGACAAGACACGACCCAGGAAGGGCCGGTGAGAAGAGCGCTCAAACTCGAGAGAAGCCCCATGATCCTAGAGCAATTCTGGATGGGAACACGAGCTTGCAAAGGTCTCCTGGGCCCCCGGGGGGCACACACCAGGGAGAAGGCCTCCTCTAACAAAGGGTGCAGCCGTTTCACTTGAGGAAGCAACCAGAAGCATTTAGGCTTTTTCTAGCATTAGCAGGAGCCAATGTCCCAGTGCTAGGATGCGGAGACAGAGATGATGGGGCTGGGGCTAGGCTTCCCCCGGAGTCTGTAAATGTAAAAGAGAATCCAGTGATGTCTTTCAATATGATGGGTTTCCTTGGTGGTCACAGATGCTTTCCTGAGTATTTTATGCTAAGCGTTTAAAAACATCACTCTGAGGAGCGTTCCACAGGCTGCCCAGGAGCCCACATCCAGAGAATGTTTACAAAGAACCCAGCTCTGGCGGAAAGCAGCACCTATGCATGGAAGGGCACACACCACAGCGGCACGGGGGAGAGGAATGGGAATCTGGAGCTGGGCCTTTGGGCCGGCCTGGAAAGGAAGCAGATGAGGGAGGGCCAGGGGGGAGCAACGGCCAGATCAGACTGGCTGGACCCCCCCGACCCCAGAGCCAGAAGCGGCTCAGGGAGGAGGGGAGAGCTCGGCCAGAGAGGCACCTTAGCCTCCAGGTTGGCACATGCGAGGGGGGGAGACTTGAGGCAGGAGCTTCAGGCCAGCGATCTGATGAGATTTAGCTCCTAATTCCGACTGGGGGAGAAGAGACGGGAAGGAGTCAGGGCAGTAAGGTTTGGGGACAGAAGAGCTGTGCCCCGCTGTCCAGAATACCCTTCACCCTCCTCCTCATCACCCCAGCTGAGTCCCAGGTGACACTGACCTTCCACAAAAGGCCCTTCTCAAACCTCCTATTCTACTGCCTTCCTTCTGTGGATTATTTCCCATTTGTTTTACCTATAGTTTGCTCTGGTGGTGTGCATGCTGTCCCCCAAATATGACTGCTGGCCACTTGGGGACAAGAACTTTTACCTTTCTGTGTATCCCCGGAGCTGTGACAGGCCCATAGAAGTCACTTAAAAATATTTATTGCCTGAGCCTTGAAAGACGAAGCTCAGAAAGGAGATGGGTTTGGGGCGGAGGGACAGTGAGTTTTTCTCTGGGGCAGCTGGGTGGTGCAGTGGCTAGTGGTAGGCCTGGAGTCAGGAAACCTCAGGCACTTCCTGGCTGTGTGATGCTGGGCAAGTCACTTTACCATCTGCCTCAGTTTCCTCATCTTTCCAATGAGCCGAAGAAGGAAATGGCACAGCCCACCAGGATTTTTGCCAATAAAATCCCAAATGGGATCGGGGAGAGTCAAACAGGACTGTGATGATGGAACAAGATCAAGTTTAAAGTGTCCACCGGGCAGGTAGTGCTTAGAATTCCAAGGCTAGAGCTGTGGCTGGGGGCTTCCACTTCCTCATGGATTTGATGAAATGGGGGGCTGGGCTTCGGGGTCTTCCCTGAGACCTCTCCGACCTGGTTATCCCTTGAATGCCTCCAGACTGAAAAGTCAGCGTCTGTCCCCCTCTTCACCGCCCTGCCTTGGGCTTGCCCCGCTCCTTATGTGGAGATGCTCCGGCCTCTTGGCCATTCTCTTACTTTATCCTAACTTCCCGATCGAGGCTGCCTCTGAAGTCAATTTTATTTGGCTGGGGTCTCATGGGCTGGTTCAGCTCTTGACGGTGAAATAGCTTTTCTTCCTATGGCCTATCTCGTCAGGCTTCCTTAGGGATGGGTCTCCAAGACTCAGTTTTTATTTCACTTTGATCCTATGCCTCACAACTCACCGACTGACCAACAACAGGACCCAGGGACAACTTATCCTCGTTCACTGGCTCCAACGGCTTGCATATTTAATGATGAAGCATGGCCTTTGAGTCCCTTTCAGGCAGAAGAAAAAGTATGGATTTTGCCAATTATGTGTATTTTAAGCTATATTTATAAAGGAAAAAAGTACCATCAATATAAATTTTCACTGTGTTCCAAATCAGAGGATTAACCCATCATACTTGGCTTACCCATAATTACAAAGGACCCTTCCACACATAGCAGCCAAGAAAGCTAACGTGCTCTTAGGCTACATTAGGGAATAAGGAGACAGTGAGCTGGAGTCCTGCAACCAGTCGGGGGGGCCGCCTTCATCTGCTGGAAAGCATTCAAAGGATGACAAACAAAACTATTACAGACATTCATTGAAATCGGGCCACATGACGACTGGTTGAGGGGAAATTTAGCTTTGATGTTAAGGAAAGACTTTCCAAAACCAGAAGCTACCCAAAAGTGCAATGGGTGCCAAGAAGTACCAACAACTTCCTTCTCCTGGAAGGGCTTCAAGAAGCTGGATGATCACCTATGCTGATAACAGGTGAGGGACTCTTCTTTCTGTATCATTTTGGTGCTCTGGGAGACTAATAACGCTGTGGTTTGTTGCCTAAAGTCCTAATGGAAGGAAATGGTTAGATTTCAGTCAGAGCTCAGGGAAAATAAAGACAAAATTTTCCCCACTGGGTTAAGAACCCTTGCTAGAGATCTAGGACAGTTTTTTAAAGATATGGGATGAATTAGAAGGTCACTTAGCTTCTCTCAGAACTTCAAAATTCTATGATTTTGTGATACGACTTTCAACGATCAAAATCACAGGACCACAGATTTGGCCCAGAAAGAGACATGAAGAAATGGTAGTCCCATTACAGATGGGGAAGCTCAGGGCCAGGGAAGGTAAACAGTCTGCCTAAGTTCTCACAGGTGCTTCAGAAGCAGAGTCCTCATACATTGTGAAGTGTTGGGCTGAACTGGGAACGAGGGAGAGGGAAAATGGAAAGATACCGCTGTGCTCTGTGCGCTTTAAGTGAAGAAAATCTTAAACTGAGGAAAGAAATGCATGGGGGCAACGAGAAGTTTAGAGATTCAATATTTTGTTCCAATCTAGAGATTGGTCAACTTTTTGAAGTTGAGCATGCAACCCCTCAGAAAACTTAAAGTGGTTCATTTAACAGTAAACACATTCACGTCCTTTTATTGTCAAGAAGTCCTTGAATCCATCTCTTGGTCGGCCTTGTGCCATCTAGCATGAAGTTTCGCCTCTTTGACTAGACTATAAAAAGTTTCTTGAGGTCCAAGAACGTTCCACACTTCTCTGTACCTGTCACAAGGCCTAACACAGGAATAAGGACATGATATGTCCTTATCAAGTGTTTGGAATTTCAGTTTCCTTATAACCCTGATCTCCTCCCCCCAGCCCCCCCCCCGCTGGGGTTAAGTGACTTGCCCAGGGTCACACAGCCAGGAAGTGTTAAATGTTTGAGACCAGATTTGAACTCGGGTCCTCTTGAATTCAGGGCTGGGGCTCTATCCACTGCCCCCCCTAGCTGCCCCCTTTATAACCCTGATCTAAAAAAACTTAAGATAACTTCTCAATTTCTGTTAACTTTTTAATCCACATAATCCCTTTGGAAGGTTTATCCATGGGGGTTTACCTATGTCAGCAGCAGAGGTCACACCCGGCACCTCCCTCCCTCCCCCTTGGGAAACACCCTTTGTGAGGTGTCTTAGGGAAGCACCTGACAATGCGCGTCATTTTCCAAGGCTAGCAGCAGCACGCCATAATTCAAGGGTCAGGGACTTTTCAGAAGAGCTGGGTTAACATGTCAGCCACTATTCTGGAGGAAACAGCGGCTCCTAAGCACGAACGGTGTTGGAGCGTGTGTCCATGTATTAAAAGGTGAACACGGGACAAAGCATGTCCATACGTGTTTATCTTTCTTAAAAAAGAAAACCTAATCCAGCACACCAAAAGGCCCCGTACAGTATCCTATGGGGTCGTGATCCTTTCTATTTATCCAATTCTGCACCTCGCCTTGCACTAAAGGCAAACCACATGCAGCCTGCTATAGTGGGGGGGAGGGGAAGGGAAGAAAGAAATGACTCCAAACTAGGAAGCCCTGGGCTTCCATCCTGCCTCTGGTGCTTCCCCCTTGGCTGACCCTGGTCAGAGGGTCTCTAAAAATGACGAGACTGGATTAGAAGTCTCTGAGCTTCCTCCTGACTCTATGTCAATGGAATCAAGGCCAATTCATCCAGTCATCACCATTTATTAATATGCTGCTCTGTGTGAGATAGCTGCGTAGGGCTTTGGAAGTCAGAAGGTTAATTAAGACAGAGTACTTCACTTTAAATTTGAAGGACATGCTATCTGTCCATTCCACTGTCGTTCAATTGTGTCTGACTCTACCTGACCGCATTTGGGGTTTTCTTGGCAAAGACCCTGGAGAGGCTCATTTTACAGGTGAGGGAACTGAGGCACGCAGAGAGAAGTGACTTGCTTTACTAGACACACTTGCTATGCCCGAGACCAGATTTGAAAAAAAGAAATCTCTGAGATCATCGGACATCTGGGGCCACTGTAAAATGACTTTACATAATAAGCAAATCTATCTTTGGAAGACTACGTGGTATTTCACTGCTATGATATATGACACACAAATTCATTTGCCATTCCGTACCTCCTCAATCAGCAGACAGTAATACAACTCTCCTCTTACTTTACTCCCTCTATCTCAGGCCACATTCGAACTCAAAGCTTTCACGATTCCAGACCCAGATAACTATCCACTCACCACCTAACTGCCCCACAACAGATACAGACCAATATCTATAATTATACAATTACGACCATGAAAAGTAGAGAGTAATAAATACAAAAGAGACACAAAGTGGTACCTGGGGTCAGAGAGATCAAAAGTCATCTCTGAGAGGAGCTCATGTACAAGATGGCATTCCATGAACAGAGAAGTGTGAGCTACCCAGCCAGTTGTAGGCTAAGACCAAGGAAGGTCCCTGGAAAGAAGGACCCTGATGCGCTCAGGCTGGGAAGGTTTACTTCCACTGTGAAACTGAATCATTTCTTTGGTCTAAATCACTTTGTTTTCATTAAAAGCTTGAATATAGATCAGAATAGGAAACTGTGTAGGAATCATGAGACCGAATTTCATGCCTCCGTCTCTTTTCAGAAGAGCGGGTCAGGCAACAGCCCTTTCCCAGCGGTCACCACTGCGGCTCTGCTGGTTCCTTTCGAGAAGGCTGATAAAGAAACCATGGCCGCACTCTATGTCGCCACGTGCCCGTGCCTGGGGACCCCACTCTGCTTGCTGGCACTTCTTGGGCGTTCCTGACAAAGGCCTAACTGTACTCATTCGCACTTCCTCCTGACATGTTGCAGCTTCTACCGAGGACTCCCCCAAGACCGGTAACGGGCTCTGACATCAGCATTTTGTCACACCGACACACATGGGCCCCAAAGCCAGAAAAGCAGCTTCTCTCCAGGTAGGATTCTAAGAGCACCTGAGAGCCCCAGGGGCCAGAGCGGGTGAGGATCTGTCAGAGCTTCACTGCTCTTCTGCATCGTTCGAGCTGGGGCCGTGGGTCCAAGATGTGAATCTGGGGGATCTGCCAGCGTGGTCCCACTGAAGGGCTCCTTGTCCCCCTCATTCCCATGAGGCAGGTAGTTCGGATTTAGGTCAGCTGCCCAATGCACCCCAGCCTGGGAGAGGGAAGGCCAGGAAATGAAGGCGGCAGCTCCCGGGTCTCTGGGCTCACTGACCGAGTCAGGCGCTGATGGAGAAGGAATGGCAGCGATTTTAGTACATGGGCAGAAGGAGCATTTATATAATACTCAGCAACGATGGGGGAGGAGAGGTAGAGCAGACTAAACCACAGGCCGGGTTCTGATTTTAGATGGCAAAAAGAACTTAAAATGATGGCGGGATAGCAGGCTGCTGGTCCTTGCGGTGGAGGAGCCGGCGCTTCTGGGAAAGCATGGCTTGCTGCCAGAGATAAGCACTATATCAGGAGCCTGTCTAGTGAATGTCAAAGAAAAAGAACAATTATGAGATCATGACAAAACACAAACGTATTTCAAGATGAAAACAGCTTCACTTCTAATGACAGTACTTTGTTTTTTCATTATTTTACTCATCCTTAGACTCTGCCAAAAATACCCCAAGACAATAAAAGACAAATGATGTAATCTGTTGTATAAGGACTGTTATAGTGCCTAAATTTAAGGAGATGAAAGCACTAAATTCAGTCTTCAAACTGGTTACGGCAGCCACAGGAAGAAAGACGGTCAGTGGTCACCACGAGCGTGCTTCGCGATGGCAGCCGCTATCATGCTGGATGGCTGGAGGAGGATTTACTGGTAACTCCCACGTTCAGCGGAAAAGAAGGCTCTCTCTCTGTTAGAAGCACGTTGCCTGGCCGATCCGATTGGACACAACTACCTCCTGGCAACAAGGGCCTGCCTAATAATTTCCAGGGCTGAGGGCTAATGCTAAGAATTGGATTCTCCCACAAGGCAAAGGAGCGAGCTCTAAGTTTTTCCTTCTGTAAAATGATCTGAATTTAAAACACAGGGGTTTGATCCTCAGTCATGTCGCCATCCATAGGGTTGCCCCATAGCTTATTCATACAGCTCTACCTTAATTAAAGTGACCTTCCCCTGGAATGCTCCAATTTTATCTAGTTCAATACAAACCCTAACGGTTAGTCTAATTTCACTGGCCCCTCAAGGTGCCACCCCCCTGCACGCCTTTAGTCATCGCCCTCCTGACTCCTCCCAGGCCGTCAAAGGTTATCCGTGCTTCCAGGGCGGGCCCAGGCCCCACCTTGCCGCTATCTCCATTGCCAAGAATTCACTGGGCTGAGTGGTCTTGCTCTGCTCCTGGCTGCACCATCCATTTTCATCCGTCTCCACTGCACTCTAAACTCCATAGGATGAAACCTATGACAATTTATTTCTACTCTCCTTGGCACTTTGCCATACAGAGGAGGTGCTTGGAAAAGCCGGCTGACCTGAACTCCAAGTAGGGTCCATCTGCTTTGGTCATACAAGCACAGAATTTTGTTTTACTGCTAATACTTCTATATAAAGCTTTTTGAGAGCTAGAAGGACCTCAGAGGCCACCATGTCTAACTCCCCCATTTTATGGATGAGGAAACTGAGGCCTCAGAAAGTTAAGAGACGACTAAATTCTTAGGGTCCTTAAATAAGAAGCATACATGGCCCCTGCTCCATCTGAAACATTTCAAAACTGAAAGTCACTGCAAGGACCTCGTCTCATTAAACGACTATAGAACAGATAAGCCAATCTACCTTTTGAAGACTAAACTGTGTCTCCATGCTGTTGTGATTCATAAAACATATATTCATTTGTCATTACATACTTCCTCAATCAGTAAATATTAATACAACTATCCTTTTACAAAACCAGTGATCTAATATAATTCTCATTTTACAAATGGGGACACTAATGACCAGAGACCTGAAACCACTTGCCCAACATCTTTCAGAGTTAGTGACAATTTGGGACCAGAATCCAAGTTTCCTGATCCCGAGACTCCCAGTCTTTAATCAATTAATTAGTCAATCAACTAGCATTTATTAGGCATGTACTAGGTGCTGGAGTCAAAAGTTATAAGGTTGCAGATTTGAGAACCTATGAATGAACACTACAAAATTCAAACGCTGTTGTTCTAAAAAGCCCCACAAAGGTGATTGTACCTTTCATCACTAAACTGGGTTCCGGGTTTCACAGGCTGGGCAGCTAGGGGCCACCTAACAGGTAGTTCCCTCCCTGCTGCCTTGCCCATCATGCCGTCTATACTTCGGGTCACCGTTCCAAAGACTTCAATGGACTGTTCATCTGTAGAATTCACTGACTTCAGTTTTACCTGGGCCAAGCTGGGTGTTTGTCAGCCTCCTTACTCTGGATTAACCACAAGCTACTCCTATTTTTCATTTGATTAGTGCATTTTTTTTGCCTCTTACTGCCAATAGTATGAGTTACCTGATCTATTTTCCTCTTCAGTTCCATCTATCAGCTTCAGGACTTCTCTCCCAGAGATGACACGAAAACCAAATGAGATATTTGCAGAGCACTTAGCATGGGGCTTGGCACGTTGGAAGCACTATTTAAGTGTTACCACTGTTCCTACCAGCTCAACAAGGCCTTTGGAATCCTCATTTCTTTCTGTAAGTGGCCTTCAAGCATCTTTAAAGTTGTGTTCATATAGCAAAGTGGTGTGTGTTTTCCCAAATTTTCTACATTGTTAAAAGAAACCCCCAAATACTCAGCTCTGACTTTGAGTCCTGTTTTACTCACAACTGAAACATGGGTGTGTCTGGTGTTCTGGGAATTCAACAACAAAAAAGCGAAGCCACTGTGAAATACTGACTCATAGCTAGATGGGAAGGAAGTTGGTTAGCTTCCTAAATCTGCCTACTGCTTTCCACTCTAGGCTCCTTCTCTCACACTGAAGATCAGCACTGAACCAAATGGTTATAATCTTATTATCATTCTTTTCATTTGGATGGTGGGGGAAGTAATCAAGCCTTCATTAACTCTGCACGCAGGAGTGAAAGCTGAAAGGATCAGAAACAGTTCTGACAAACCATCCACCCAATTTTATCAGAGCCAACTGAGGCACTGGAACATGGGTCTCAGAGCTCCCTTGGGAGACTGGCCCGGGAGCGTGTGACTCCTGGCCCGGAGCTGGGCCAAGGCCCCTCTGCTCTTCTCCTCTCGGTCTCCTCCACTGTAAAAGCGACTACAGCACTGAGAGTGTGTAAGCACCACCCCACAGGGCTGTTCCAAGTAACAAATGAGATAAAATACCCGCAGATTCTAGCTACAGCCATTCTCCAGAGTTCGCAAATAAGTAAGAAATTCAGGCAAGACCTGAGTTACAAATTTACTACTCATGTTTTACCATTTCGTGCTGTCTGCTGGTTTCTTAACCTGTCTTCCCTATAAAAACCAAAACCAAAACCACTCTACTTTTGAAAGTATTCAAATAAAACCTGGTGCTGGCTATCAGAATTCTTTTCAGAAGACGGCTTCCTTTACCTCAGGGTGAAAAACAGTGAAGTTTTTCTGCGTAGAAGATCTCATGCCCCAGACTTTCTCCTCTCCAACAGCTTCTTTCTGGCTAGGTTCATTTGCTGCCTGTGACTTCCTGCTGCACTTGACCTCAGTCCCTCCAAATACTCCCTTTGTGAGGATGGGCCCTAGAAAATGCTTCCACGAGGTTTTCTTTGGCCTGGCAAACCAGAACCATCTCCTCACCCAAAGAAAAACCAAGGTGAAAGGAAGGCAGCGTCTAGACCGGAATTTTGTTGTTACTTTTCAGAGCTGCTGTTCTCAGTCAGGATCATCATTGTTTTGGAGAAAACAAGTCTAGCACATAAAAGCAGGGCAGTGGTAATTATTCAGGGATATTATCTGACAACCACTTATTAAGCTCCTTCAGAACTCTGGGAGAGGAGCTGGGGAAGTGGAGACCAATAAACACCTTGTGGAGAAGGCTTTCAAGTTGCCTAAGTACTTTTCTATTTGGGCCTCCCAGCAACCTGGGGAGGCAGGTTCTACAGGTAGGGTGGAGAAGGTGCTGGCCCGGAAGCCAAACACACGTGGGATTTGACTCCCATCACGGATGCCAATGGCCCTGCTCAAATGTGAAAGGGAGAGAGTAAGACCTCATGAGGCTGGTGGGACACCGACACAAGGTGTCTGCAGGTGCTAGAGAAACGTCAGGTACTCTGACTGTGACCGTGCTACTGTGGAGAAAAAGAAAAGGAAAAGGCCGAGCAGAGAGTTAACGCGACTTTTCTCATAGCTAATAAGGGACAAGAAAAAGGGAAGAAAAGTCTTTCTGTGTCTCATCGACTCAGCATCGTGTCTGCAGGGCCACAGAAATTCGGAAGAAGTGCCTGGGGACTGGCTCCGAGTCCGTAGGCCACATGTAAAATAAACAGGAGATGGTACCCGAGAATATGCTCCTCTTGCTTACGGTCCAGCACAGAGAATGCAGCGAATGCAAATCAGCAACATCATAAATCAAACAGGCAAAAATCACGTACCACAACAACTGGATGTTAGCTGCAGAGATGAACAGAATATAACGGGGTCGCTATTTGCCGTCATGCTTGTCTGTGCTTGTACCTTCGGGCTTTCACACAGGGCTGGCCCACCCCATGTGTTTTCTTAATAAATGCTTGGTGAGTAAAAGAACTGCTGCACACTAAGGGTGGGGAAAGAAAGTGGGTTCTGAAAAACTTGCCAAAATGCTAACTCAAATGATGCTGTCATGCCTAGTAAAATGAATGAAATTAAGGTTAATTGTAATAACCCACCAAAGCTTATTTGCCTTAATCATCAAAAGGAATAGACTTTGGCGGAGGGAAGGGGGGGGGGGGGGGGAGAGACAGAGAAGGGAGTGCTTCCATTTCAATGAATATATCTAGTGCTACCTTCTTTCTAGCTGCACATAGCTGAATAGCCAGGGGGGAAAAATGCTTTTTACTCACCACTGGCAATGATATCGCCCAACTTCTGTTTGTTTTTATTTTACCACAGTGTGTTGTTAGTTCAGAAGTGCAAAAATCTTATCAATTTGCTTTCCTCCACAAGATATACATTGTTGGCAAAAATCAAGGCAACATTTTCTGCTGCTCATTCAGCCTAAATTCTTACTTTGTCTGAATGATGGGATAGAGTGAAATGCAATGGAAACAAAGTGCCTATCGAGGAACTTCAGAATTACACAGAACTGGATTATGAACACAAAGACGTGTGCAAGCTGCAGTCCACAGAAGCCATCACCGCTTCTCAGTTTCCAACAGAAGGAAATGCTTCAGACAGAAAAACTTTAAAAACCTCAAATTTAATGATTCTATACTAAAAAGGGAGGAAGTTCCAAGTTGAAAATCCCTTCCTTTTTTTCCTCCCTTTATTTAACTGGTAGAAGCAGGACACAAATAAATCTAGTATTGTATTTATTTACTAGATGAAAATGAATCCATCACAACTCTCGACCCCCTTAGACTAACCCCCAACAAATCAGTTTACCTGTCAATTATGGGTCGCGCCAAGCGTGTCAGTAAGTTATTGATCTCTCTCTTTCTGGAAAGGGACAAAGGCAACCTACCTCAGCATGCCAGGCATGCCACAGGCACTGAATTGTCGACTACATGGCGGCAAGCACAGCAGGAAGAGAAAAGGGAGAAATCCTAACCCAAACTGAACACCAGGCCCCGGAGGAGCAGAAACCCCCAAGGGCATCTGAGGCAACAGGATGGAGACCCTCTCATGGCACAGAAGCGTCAGACAAACTGTTCTTTACACAAACAGCAAGGGATTCGCGACCAAACCAAAGGAGAATGGAGGCACCCACACAGGTTCATCCATCACTGGAGGCAAAAATGGTTTCTTCCAAGGTCACTTTCAGCCTCAGGTGTCATGGAAGGGAGGAAAAGACAAAAAAAAGCCCTTTTCCTCTCTCCTTGCTCTTCCTGTTGTACTTTCCCGATTCCAGCACTCACCATGCTCCCCATAAAGGAGGCCCTCTAGAAATGCTTTTACAGACAAGGAAAGTGGCAGATAGAGGTTAAGCAGTATGTGAGGGTCACATAGCCAGCAGTGTCTGTGGCCAGATTTGAACTCAGGGCCCAGTGCTCTACTCCGGGCCAAAATCAGGCAGGGAACGGGAAGAACTATGGCAGCCCTCTGAGAAACAAAGCACCAGAAAGTGTGACCCAGCGCCAGCCGGGCCAAGAAAATGGCGAGGAAGAGTCCAGGGAAACTGGACTTAGTTTGAACTGGGAACCTGAGGAAAATGATGGACATTGATGAACCGAGAAGAGCAAGAAAGGAGTGTGAGGGGCTCCACATCCGTTTAAATCTCCAACTATCCGAAGAAATCGGAACTTCCTGCTGCCTATGCAAACTCTGGTCGTGTCGAGGTGGCAAGCAACCACTCCCCAGGAACGACTCCGAGGACTTTGGGGGGGAGCGAAGAAGGGGAGTGGGGCGTGTTTTTCTAGATCCTATCTCTGCCTCTCAACATTTGCTCAGACAAACTAGCCCACCCAGGCCCTCCTCCCGGAGACTGTCCCAAAGAGATGAGGGAGACCCAGAAATATATCCTGGAAAACAGACAGCAAAGACAAATGGGCTAGAACACAGAAAAAGGAGAAAGAAATGAACAGGAAGATCTTATTCACACGGACACTAAAAGACAAAGTTAGTAACAAGAATGAAACAAGCCTTTTCAGGTACCATTGTTCTCAAATTCCTTTAATTATCTTTGGAAGCAAGTGGTCCAGGCCTTCAAATAACAAAACAGGGTCAGGCAAATGTGGTACAGAATATTATTCTTCACTTTTTATTGGTCATCATTTTGAAAGAGATTTAAATTTTGGGGGGTAAAATACTCGATGTCTTGTTATTCTTAGTCTGATTCAATATGGAACGTCTAAACCAGGGGTTCTCAAACTACGGCCCGTGGGCCAGATGCAGCCGCTGAGGACGTTTATGGGCCCGCCGGGTTATGGCAAATGGGCCGAGGGGCGGAGACAGAGTGGGAGCTTTTGTTTTTACTATAGTCTGGCCCTCCCACAGTCTGAGGGAGAGTGAACTGTGCCCCTATTTAAAAAGTTTGAGGACCACTGGTCTAAGCTTTCCTTGCTTTTTAGAATAAATTAGAAACTTGTAACAATTAACATGAATAAGCAACAGAAAACCACGTTGCCTTCAGATATATTTACAAGAAATGAAATTTACTGTGTGATGAATGAGAGCAGAACTTTTGACATGAACATCTGAGAGAAATTCTCTCACACTAATGAAGATGGCTTCCAATACAGGTAGTATACACATAAATATTATTTCAACACAAATTGCTTCTACTTACCACTTCTGTTGATGTTTCTGCATGTTCAGAAGTAACATGTTCTTGAAGAGATGTCTCCGTATAACCCATTTTTCCACAATAGGGACAAGTAAAAGACTGCGGCTGCTCTACTGAGAAAGCTTCTCCACCATAGTATAAATCTGAAGAAAAAAAAAAAAAGGTCAACTATCATTGAAAAACAGTAATTAAATATTAATTTTAAAACAAAAGAATTGATGGAATGAGAGAAAAACAGCTGTTTCCACTGACCATAGTTCATTATGCTTAAGGCTCTTAGTTCCTTTCTCAATATCCCCACTCCTGACATTGCCTACGTCTGGTTGTCTTGTCTACCAAAGACCCTTTTCCATCCCAACAAAGTCTGAAGCAGATCCTAAAACCCCACATCACATATGTCCCCACCACTTGAGAAGCAATGTTTCCATTTTCCCTCCAGCCTCAGTGTCTTCATCTGTAAAATGAGGGTTGGCCTAGATGATCTTGGGTAGGAAAGAAAAATCTTAGGCACAAGCTCATCAGATATAATTTATTAATTAAATAATCTTTTCTTTGGCAATCTGGTGGAGCCTATGGATCCTTTTTCAATAATAATGTTTTTAAATGTACAAAATTAGAAAGGAAACCAATTATAATAAAATTCATTGATCAACAAACACGTCTGAAGATACCATATGAAGAATACCAGGCTCAGAGAAAAATCCAGAAAGGGACTGAAATCAAACTTGTCTATGAAAATCTCTCCCCCATCAGCCATTTTGTAGTTATAATTTATATGCAGGTAAATTCATTATGGAAGGAAGGCAGGGAACAAACATTTTTATGCAGCCCTATTACCTGTGCTAAGCTTTTTACAATTACTATATCATTTGATCACCATAACAATCCTATAAAATAAATTATTATCCCCACTTCATGGTTGAGGAAACTGAGGCAAACAGGGTAAGTGACTTGCCTGGAGTCTGAGTCCAGATCTGAACTTAGGACTTCTAAATCTGCACTCAGGCTTTCCTAACTCCTAACAGTCCCTTAAAATGCAGGTATTCTCTGAAGAATCATTTTCCTAAAACATCCGATGCCTCTTTAACCATTCCCTCTAAGGATTTTTCTTTTAATTATATCAAAGAGATACTTCTAGAAGTGAATTAATCAAAGAATTCTTTTTCCTTGTGAGATCATTACTGAAATCACTTGAGGGATGAATCAGGCCCATCTTCAGAAACTGATGAGGCTTTTCACAATATTCCAATGCAATGGCCTGAATCCAAAGACTGATAAGAGTTCCTCATTCAGGTAGGAATCAAAGACTTCAGACAAGAGCATTATCCTAATTTTATTTCGTAAAAAAGTGGCTTCGAAACAGGAGAGGAATTCATAGTTTGTTTCTGTATAGGGAAACATTCCATTGACTCCAGATAATGAACAACCTACACTCCTTGGAGCTCAATACTGAACAAATACCTCCTACATTGAAAACCTCAAACATAAGACATCAATATTTATTTTCATCTTTCCACTAAGATGTGTTCTATGGTTTTCTTAGCTTTGTTACTAAATAGCTGAAACTACCAGAACTGGCTCCTTCCCTATTTTGTCCTGGTTCCTTTGTATAGGAAAGGCTGCTTAGACCAGTCCTCACACAATTATCTCAGAGAAGAGAAGAAGGAAAATAAAGAACTCAATGTAAAGTATGAACTGAGTCTAATCATTTCAGAAAAATGCTTTGAACATATTTATAGCATCCTTAAATTAAAATAGCATCAGATGTGATTAAACATAAATAGCACAAAATGAGATTTTTCAAGGTAAAGAACTATCTACTAATATTGTAAGAATGTGGGAAGAAACAATTGCTTTTGTGGATAAGTATACTTCATTTTAGTTGGCTGAAATGGCAATCACACCCTTTTACATTAGTGAAATTTACACAGTGGGAACACTGATTAAATTTTTAACAATAACTGTAATTTAAATAAGATATTAAAGTTTTTCTAATTCAAAAGTATTTCATCAATTAATAAGTGGCTACTTTGTCCAATACTTGGACATATGAGAAGAATAAGCTGGGTTCCTAACAAGGCTTTATATACCCAGATGGTAAAAGGAAAGAGGGCTGACTGAAAGTAGCCCAGCCTGGCACACATTTCACCAAGCGCCCATCAAGCCTGGGTGGCGGTATTCAGTTGTTCGACTCTTCATGACCCTGGAGCCATAGTGTGCCGGTTCCTCTGTCCACCATTAACTTGTCCATGGGGTTTTCTTGGCAAAGATGCGGAGCGTGTTGCCATCTCCTTCCCCGGTGGATCAGGGGGGACAGAGTTCTGTGGCCTGTCCAAGGTCGCCCAGCTGTTAGCATCTGAGCGAAAGGGCCATTCAGTGGGACGAAGGGCTCATGGGATCTTCCAGGATGAGCTCACGTGATTATCATCACGGCTCTCTGGGTGCTGCAGGCTGGATCAGCCCTTTTGTGTGTTTTGCACTAGCAGGGATGGAGCTGTCAGTTAATAAACATTAAGCCTCTGTGGCCCAACAGGCACTGGGCTAAACGCCGGGGATTCTCAGACACACAAAATCTAGTCCCTGCTTTCAGTGAGCATAATGAGCACAATGAGACAAATACAGGATACGTTTTGATAACCGCCGGAGAGGAAGCACTGACGTGAAAGGAACCAGGAGAGGATTCTTGTAGAAGGCGGGATTGGGCCAGAACCTAGAGGATGATGCTGCCCTTGCAGGAGGGCCTGTGAGCCTTTGGCGTGGTCGCAGCAGTCTGACTCAGCAGAGAATCTGAAGGGGGCCCATCTGGTCCAAGCTCTGCAAGTTCCCACTTAGGTTTGGGCCTGCCTAACGTGCCGAGGGGCTCGGCCCTGCTCGGAAGTGTCAGTAGACTGCTATGAAACTGAGCCATTATCAGGCTACCGAGGAGTTCTGCTGACTCCATGTGACAGAACCACAGGCTCTTCTTCAGTCTGAGAATTGTGCTCTGGTGATTCAGACTGTGCTGGCTCCTGGAGTCAGAGCCACAGAGCTCATCCTGGAGGCTGTGGCTAGGCCCAGGTCCCCTCCTCAGGCTGTCCTCCGTCTGTGACTGGGTAGTGAATGCCAGAACTGGCAGGTGGCACCTATGTCTGCAGTTTCCACAAGGTCGGCATCTCCACTGATGGGTCTGGGAGCTTTTCCTGTTCTGGTGCAATCTTGGGTCACTTTCATTTTCTGTGAGCTGGGATAAGCCACGGGCATGTCCTTGGTTGGACCCTGTCCCCAAACCGCTCTGTCTATTCTCCTATGCTGACCTTGGCTAGAAATGTCAGTGCTGTTTGTTTTTTCCCTTGGATTTTTTTTTTGCTCAGGACTTTAACTAGTGATTTTTCTTATACATGTTGGAGAGAAGGAGCTCAGATGTAATTCCTCTGATAATCCCATCTTGGGTCTACCTCCCTGCTTGACTCTTTAATATCACTTATTTATGATATAACTGAGCATCTTCCAGATGAGAATGTGCATTTGGGTTCTTTCCAAGTTACTTGTGCTGCACAAGTCCAACTCTTGAAACCAATTTTCTCCCACTACAAACAGCCCACCCTCCTCCTGCTCCCCACCTCACTCACACTCATCCCTCATCCTGTTATTTCTACCATCACAATACTTCTCAAAAAATCCCCTTCTCTCCATTCACAAAGCCTCCAAGCAGACAGAAGGCCCTCGTTCCCTCTTGTCTAGGCTATTCCAATAGCCTCTAAACTGGACTCCCAACTTCCGGGCTCTCTAAACTCCAATTCAATCCATCTGCCACTCAGCTGCCAAGGTGGTTTACTTAAAGAATGTTTGACTTAACTCTTCTCAGCAATCTAAGATAATAATAATAAACTTGGGATGGAAAATGCCATCTGCATCCAGAGAGAGAACTATGGAGACCGAACACAGATTGAAACAGTATTTTCACCTTTTTGTTTTATTTGCAAAAATTTTTCCCTTGTGGTTTTTTTTCCCCCTTTTGGTCTGATTTCTTTCACAATACGACAAATATGAAAATATGTTTAAAAGTACTATACATGTATAACCTATATCATATTACTGTCTTGGGGAGGGAGGAAGTAAGGGAGAGGGGGAAAAATTCTGAAACACAAAGTCTTATAAAAATGGATGTTGAAAACTATCTTTTCATTTATTTAGAAAAATAAAATACTATTGAGGAAAAAAATAGGTCTGAATATTCTCCCTTCTCACCTTTACCTCCAAGTTTCTTTGCCTTTAAGACTCAGTTCATATAAGAACCATGAGAATAACTTATATGACATTTCATAAACAACTTTTAAAGACTTATGAACTTTAATTAATGAAGTAAGAAATCACAATTCTAGAGGATTCATGATGAAACATGTTACCTACTTCCTGAGAGTGGAGTAAACTCAAGGCACAAAATTTGGATCTGACTTAATTATGTTAGTTTGTTACAAGGATTTCCCCCTACTATAAGATGAAAAGATAATAAATGTTTATTAATTTTTAAAAATACAGCTCAAATCCTAATTTCTGTAGATCTTTCCCATTTCCTCGCGTCAGCCCCATTTGCTCTCTCTTTGTCTAGCAGTGATCCGCAAATTGCCATCCTCCCAATCACACAGGATGGCCACCTTCAACTCCTCACTAACATGGACCTCACATATCCATTGTGGCCCTAAGTTTTATTCTTCCTACCTTCCTATCTCTTCTCTGTACTCACACAGACACACAGCATTCTGCTCATTGCCTCAAGCCTCTGCTACTCCCATCTGTATTTCCCTCAGCTGCCAAATTAATTTCCTAAAGTGAAGTTTTGACCACCTAACTCCTGTCTTTTCTATCAACTCTGGAAGATCTCTGCATTTCCAGGACTGAATATCCAATTCCTTGTTTGGCATAAGTTTTTTGGGACCAGAGACTGTTTTTTGTTTGTTTTTATCTTACGTTGAATTTCTGGCACTTAGCAAGGTGCCTAATAAAAGCTTGCTGATCAGAAAAATCACCACTATAATGAGCTAAATAGTGATGAAAAGATGCTCAAAAAGTGGCAGGGAAGGTATCAAAATGCAAGTGGTTAATCGAGCTGGAATGATTAAAGACAGAGAGTATAATGTGGCACTCACAAGATACTGAAAAACTAGAGGAAGTCTTCCAGCGCACTGGCAGATCTGCTCTAAGAACACGCAGACAAAAGTTCTGTCAGATCCTGGAATGCGGTGTCGATGGATCTCAGATGCAGATACAGGAAGGTGTGCGGCAGAGATCAGCCATATACTATAGCAATACTGGGATAACAAGTCTGTTCCTTACAAGCTGGCTGTGTCTTAAAGCAGAAACACCTTGAAGCCATGGATCCATTATGGCTAAGCATTCAAAACATAGTCAACAAAGCCTGGCTCAGTAGTTCCTTTCTAACAACGTCTGTCGTGCCCATGTGCCAGTATTCGAGCCTCTCCTCAGAATTAAAGGTAGGCAGTCCGGAGGACCCAAAGCCTATTTTATCCATTTAAATGCACTGGTTGAGTTAATGCAGATTAGTTTACCTCCTGAACCTCAAAAATGTCTCCTGTGCCCCATCTAGAGGGTTCGGGTTATTCCCACATGACTATATACCCTACTAGTAACTCTACCCCAGTAAAAGCTAGGCCAATTTTACCTTTAAAAAGGGATTAAGGCTGGAACCACTGATAAAGCTTCCTTCTAACCTAAGTACAAAAGCTAGGCCAGGAGGAGTAAACACATACACAGCCCTGTCAATGCAAATGTATACAGAATTGTTGCTGGATATTCCTTTCAGGTTATGGCTAAATAAACTTCCTTTTGTTAACTGTTGGTCTATGAATGTCTTATGTCTTTCCAATCCAAACCTGAACCACTGAAGCAGTAATTCAAGCCTGGAATATAATGCTATATTACAGGTGTTACAGAAATTTAACTTTGGACTTCTGCTCTAATTATTGATATTTTATGAATTTTTAACACCAAAAACTAGGGGCTTTAAAGAATGGCAATGGTAACTAGAAAATATGAAAACGATCTGTGCATCGAAAATGTGAAAACGATTCAAGTATGCAGTCAAATCCAAGGAGGAAAGGGCAAGAATTCTAAAAATGAAAAGTGATTATTTTTGCAGGAATATTAACTTATTCAAGTTACAAAGTTAATATCGAGCTATTTAAGTTCAATTGTATGTTCTCATATTTCTACTATTCTCAGCAAGATATATGAATGAAGGCCCACCCAAAACCTGAAGAAAAGTGAAATACAAGTTTGTGACAATTTCTGTCAAGCTGTGCCATCTCTTACCTTTACCCTTGCTCCCAAATATGCATGTATGTGTGTGTGGGGGGGGGAAGGTGAGGGAGGGATGTTGGTTTTTAGAGGAATAACTATAATGTTTTAAGAATGTCTGTTTTGATTCTTAGGTCTGTAATTCTCTCATGAATCATTTCTAAGAGCACTACAGTAGACATTGAGATGGTCCCGCCACATAAACGGTACAATATAGACAGGGGTTTCTGCTGGAATTTTTGCTGGATTTGCTGCCTCCCAACAAAAATGGACACTTCAGTTCCCACCACTCTCACTTACTCATCCACCCACTTGGTAGCTCCTGCCAACATTTTCAGACATGAAGTAACTGGCATCTGCAGCCAAGATTTCACCTTGTAGAGATCTGCTTTAAGATGTGATTTCTACCAAGGTTGCCTGAACCTCTCATAAAGGGAAGAGCAAATTAGATTTTAGATTTCTTCCTGAAGAGGATACTGATATTTTCACAAGAAAAGTAATTTTCTTGTGTGTGTATGTTTAAAAAAAAAAAAAAGTAGGAACTAAAAAATACTGGATACTTTAAAGTTTTGCAGTTTACAGCTCTATTGGTAATAAAATTGGTAATAAAAATTAAAAGCATTTAAAATTAATTAGTAATGTTGATATTACTACCTAAATAAGCTACAATTTTAAACTGTTAAATGAACACTTTGGGAGCAAATCAAGTTATATACAGGGTATTTTCGTGTTCCTAAACTAACAATGTTACTATGTGGGTTTCTTACAAGTATTATCTTTATTTTAATCTTATCTTGCTTCCTCACTGCAAGCATATTTTTGTCTCCAAATATTTTTTATGACTTTCAAAATTTCTAGAAAGTGTCTGTCTCTATTAACGCCTCATCCATTCCTAGGCCATCTTCTGTCTGTGGAGAACTTCCTGTACTAGCCCCAAAATAAAACATTCAGAAAGCTCTGAGCAATTTTCCTTCTTTCTAGTAGGCTGCAGGAAGAGTCAATGGATAGTCTGGCTCATGGAGTCAGAAAGGCCCAGGTGTATGTCTCATATCCAACAGGTCCCTTGCTGTAGGGACCCCTCTGGATACTAATAGCAATCTTCTAAAATCAAGGTGCTGAATAAACTGTTGCTCTATATTGGCTGAAGAGGTTTCTTTCCCTAGAGTCCAGAGTCCTTGCCTCAAGAAGGAATAAGATTCTTGTGCAAGAAATGGTATTTCAGTCAGATATTTAAATTTAATGAAAGCTTTAGAAAACTTGAGGTTGTGGGATATTGGACTCTAATCATCCCTTCCCATCCTGAGAGTTTCCCCTGACTTTCTGCCTTTCCAGGTAGACTAGACTTTCTATGTTAGAAAAAAACCAAAACATTTGTCCTTATGGACAAAGAGGGGGGAAAGATCCATGTAGAAAAGGAACAGCATCAAAGGATTTTAAGAAGGTAGAGTGTTACTTTGGGGGGGAAAAAATGCTAAGGACGTTGTCACAGTTTTTGGAATTCAAATACTGATTCTGCTACGTTTAGGCACTTCACCTTCTCCTACCCCCTCCCCACCCTGTTCTCACCTTCTCATCTCTGAGAATCAATCCCTCAATTTAAGCAGAAAAAGCTGTATTTGGTGGCCTCTTGGAACCTTCTTGACTCCCTCATTTTACATTTGAAGGAACTACAGTAGTAACAGAGGCCAGGTCCCTTGTAAACCTCTTCTTCATCCTCCCTGAGACCTCCAACATCTAGTATTTATTCAAACTCTCTCTCCCTTCTTCCCTCCTTCCTTAAAAACAGGCACCTCCTTGTATACTATAGAAGACTGTACGGGAAATTCTTTTAAAACATGTAAATGTTCAATATATCTCAAAGCTGCCTTGCCCGTCTGTTCCAGCCTTCCTTGAGCGCTCTCCTCTTCATTTAAAAAAAAATGCTTCAATGTCCCTCCTCAGTCTCTCTCTCTCTTTCTTTTTTTTTTTTTTTTGGGGGGGGGGGGAAGACATCCTTTTCCTAGTACCCTCTTCTTCCCACTTCTTTTGCCTGAAAACTTAAAGAGAAACAGTAAATAAAATCCTTGAAACAAATGGCTAGCTGACATGATCCCCACGTCGGCCACACCCAGTAGCTCTCCAACTCGAATCTGCTGCTGCTCTGTCAGGACACCACGTGTTACCTGTCCTCTGGAACGCTGACTGCTCCTTGCATAGAAGTCTTTTTAGTTGTTTTTGTACAGGGCTGCTGTTATGGCACAGAGTGTTCTAGGCCTTTCATTTGGGATCAGTTTGAATAAGTCTTTCTAGATTTAAAAAAATACTTGGGTATTTCTCATAAAAAAATAATATTCCATCCCATCCATATACCATCATTTGCCCCTAAATCCCCATGAGTTCTGCTATAACCAAAGGAACTCTGAATGAATGAAAAGCATTTATTCAGCCCTCCTGGTGTGCAAAGCATAACCATTGCCCTTGAGGGGCTCATTCTAATGAGGAAGTCCCATCTGAAAGGCTCCCCCAGCAAGACAGATCAAAGGGGTCCCTGGCCCCGCGGGCGCAGTATCAGAACTGGCCTCTTGTTTCATGCCAGCTCCATGACACAGTCTCGGGCACTTTTTATGAAGAGCTGTGTGCCAGACCCAGACAAGACGGGAGGGCCTGGCTCCCTGCGGCTCCGGCACTCCCAGAGGTCCCCAAGAGGAGGGGGCCGTGCTGGAGTGGCTGAGCAATCCCTTTTTATTAACCACAGGCCCTTCGGACCTCATGTCCTCTCCTCCGGCCCTTGCTCTCCCAACAGAAGGCCCTGGGCCTTGACCCTTCAGAGGAGAGGCCCGGACATGCCCTTGTAGTTGGCTCTCTATCGTGGAACCCCTGGGCACTGCCATCCTCTCTTCCTGTATCCCGGGCTCTGGATGAAGAGGCAGACAGCTCCCCTCTCCACTTCCCTGGGTCCCAGCAGACCATCCCCACAGTTATCCTTACTTCTACCTCTCTCATCATTTGTCATTACCTGTGCCCTACACTTGGTCGGGGGTCCGCCACCTGCCATTCTTTCTCTCAATCCCTTCCTTCTCTGCTCCTTGATTGGCAATCTCATCACTCATCCTGAGAGCCCTTCCCACAGGTACCAGTGGCCTGATGGCTAAGAAGAGCCCTGGTCTCCTGGGCAGAATCCAGGGGCCCCCCACGGGTCTCAGCTCTGACCCATCTGACTGATCTCTTGGGGCCTCTTCCATGTCTACCTGCCTGGACCCCCGACTGGCAGCAGGGCCCCAGCTCTGGCTCTTTGCTTGGGTCTAGCCGTCTCTGTATATTTGGACACATCCGGCCCAGTCTCTGCAGCCCGGCACTGCCAAACGCCGTCAGACGTGCTCCCAACGGCACTTTCCCCTCAAACCCTCTCTCCCCCCATCAGTGGCTTAAGCTTTTGGGCCGAGAGGTCATCCCTGACTCCTCACTCTAGGTCCTCCCACCTAATATGCCCCAGGTCATATCAGAGCTCTGTGGACACTCCTGGGTGAGGCCCTGGGCCCTGTATCCTTGCCTTAGGCTTCTCCCTATTCCAAGCCATCTTCCATGAGAAGACGTGCCCCCAGGACTCCCTGCCAGTGCCAAATCCTGCGAGCCTTGAAAGCCTCTGCCCAGCGGCCCACCTCCTCCATGTCTCCTGCATCTCGCCTCACTGCTCCCCCTCCCCAAAGTGCACTTTCACCAGCTGCCCCCGAAACATGGAGACCTCTCCCCCTCACACACCTCTAGTCTGTCTGTGGTCTCCGTTAGACTGTGGCCTTCTTGGGCTTGGCCCCCAGGAGCCTCAAACAGAAATAGTCACCCTCCCTCCCCAAATGTACCCCTCTTTCTTGCTCCCATACTTCTGCCAGGTTGACCAGAAGCTCCCATACATGGACAGAAGGTGCCCCAGAAGCTGGGAAGCTGGGGGACCCTGAGCTGTTCCATGCGTGAGAATGCCGACACAGCTCCTCTCTGGGACCGCCCTCCCCCCAGCTCAGGCCCTTAAAAAAAAAAAAAGGGCCCATCTCCCCCACCTCTCAGTGTGGCCATATCCTTAAAGCACACCTCTGAGCCGCCCCCCTCGCCCCCAGCTAGCCATCCTGGAGATCTGCCCTGCCCCCATCCCACCTACCCCAAGGTTCTCGGCCTCCATATGAGCTGTTGCCCATTCCATAGCATCTTAAGTCTCCTTCCAAAACTAATGTAAATGCCCCTTCCCATGGAACCTTTCCTGCTTTTTCCTCCACTCATCACTTTGCCTTTATCTTGTGGTAATTTCACATCTACTATTTTTTAATGTTTTTATAGGTGCACAGATATTTCCCACAAAAAAGGATTGCACTGGAAGAAGAGGAAAGAAGAGGTAAATGGGGACAAATTACATGCACAAAAGACCTTGTGCAGTAGAGGGAAAGAAAGGAGGGGAATGAGCACTGTCTGAACCTTAATCTCATTAAGGCTTGCTCAAAGAAGAAATAACATACAGACTTAGTTTGGTATATAAAAGTTGCCTTGCTCCATAGGGAAGTAAAAAGGGGAAGGGGAAAGAAAAGGGGGAGGATAATAGAAAGAAAGGCAAAAATAGAAAAAGAATGGGGGTGCTAATAAAAGTGATTGAGGGAGGTGGGGATCTGAAGTAAAATTGGTGAGGAGAAAAGGGGCAAAGAAGGGAGCAAAGTATAAAAATATAAAAAGAAGGGAGAAAGAGGATGGTGGGAAATACAGAATTTGTAATCTTAATTGTGAATGTGAGTGAGATGAACTCTCCCATAAAATGGAACTGGATGGCAGAGTAGGTTAAAAGCCAGAATCCTACAATATGTTGTTTACAAGAACCACATCTAAAGAACAAAGATACATACAGAGGAAAGGTTAGAGGCTAGAGCAGATCTTGCTGAAGTTCAAAAAAAAAAAAAAAAAAAAAAAAAAAAAAAAAAAAAGAGCAGGGATAGCAATCCTGATCTCAGACCAAGCAAAAGAAAAAATAGGTCTATTTAAGAGGTAAAGAAGGAAACTACATCTTGCTAAAGAACACCATAAATAATAAAGTATATCAATACTAAACATAGCTACATTGAGTAGTATAGTATCCATATTCTTAGAAAAGTTAAGTGAGTTGCATGAAGAAATACACAGCAAAATTATAGGAGAGCTCAACCTCTCTCTTTCAGAACTAGATTAATCTAATCACACAATAAACAAGAAAGAAATTAAAGAAGTGAATAAAATTTTAGAAAAGTTAGGTACGATAGACCTTTGGAGAAAACTGAGTGGGGGAGAAAGAAACATACCCTTTTCTCAATGTACCTGGTACAAAATTGACAATGAATTAGGCCATAAAAGCCTCACAATCAAATGCAGAAAGGCAGAAATATTTAAATGCATCCTTTTCTGATCATGTTGTAATAAAAATAATATGTAATAAAGGACCTGGAAAAATAGTCTAAAAAAATTAATTGGAAACT